>NC_054373.1:82150515-82450515 GCF_017654675.1 Xenopus laevis | reverse complement strand
CGTAGACCCTCCTCCCCCCCAGGCTAACTACCCCCCCGGGGGAAATGCCCCATACTACATACTTACCCCTCAGCGCAGATTCTTCCAGGTGAGTTCCACGCATCCATCTTCCATGTCCTCTGTAAGATGACTGGGAGATCGGTATTTCTGCGCATGTGCAGTTTGCCGGTTTGCGACAACTGCGCATGCACAGAATTACACAGAGATTGCTAATCTCCCAGTCATTTTACCGAGGGAGCAGAAGATGGATGCGTGGAACTCCCCTGGAAGAATCTGCGCTGAGGGGTAAGTATGTAGTATGGGGCATTTCCCCAGGGGGTGTAGTTAGCCTGGGTGGAGGAGGGAGGGGGGTCAACATGGGGTGGGGGGTACAGGTTTTTTGCAAAAGGGTTTCCTTCTCCTTTAAGGATGGAACTGCTTTCTGGCAAGCTGTTGTTTCTCCTACTCAATGTAACTGAATGTGTCACAGTGGGACCTGGATTTTACTCTTGAGTTTACTATTGAGTGCTGATCTACCAGGCAACTGTTATCTTGTGTTAGAGAACTGCTATCTGATTACTTTCCCATTGTTCTGTTAGGCAGCTGGGTGTGGAGGGAGGGGGTGATCACTCCAACTTGCAGTACGGCAGTAAAGAGTGACTGAGGTTTATCAGTGCACACGTCACATGACTGGGGGCAGCTGGGAAACGGACAATATGTCTATCCCCATGTCAGATTTCAAAATTAAATATAAAAAAAAATCTGTTTTCTCTTCTGAGAAATGGATTTCAGTGCAGAATTCTGCAGGAGCAGCAATATTAACCGATACATTTTGAAAAAAAGAAAAAAAAATTGCCATGGCAGTATCCCTTTAATGATAGACTATGAGACCTGCAAATAGCTAACAGCTCCTTAATCTGTTAGAGCATAATTTTACACAGATTTATTTAAACTAAAATGAGTCCTTACCTTTAAAACCTTATTTTCTAACTTTGGTGTCTTAGACATGTTGAGATCCTCATGTGCCTGCTAAAAATCGCATATCATTTTAGTATAATGATGATAAAAATTAATAGACTATTGAGAACTGGTTTCCTCAGTGTCAAAAGAATTTGACACCAGCTGGCACAAGATTCAGACTTTGAGATAATTTTCTACCCACCATTTGTTGTCCCTAAAACAGAGGTTACTTTTGGGTTCAGGCTTGCTTTTATGGGCCAACATTTTAGTTTGAGCCCAAGTAAGCTCATAGCAAGATTAACAGTCCCTTTCCTTTAATTCATTGAATGATTGTAACAATATGTAAGCGCAGACCCTTAAAGTTTTACCCAGTTTGACCATTAAACCCCCCCCGGGGCAGTCCCACAGTGTGGGAACCATTGCCCTGATATCTACTTCCCATCTGTTCCTGAAGATTCCTTAATCAATGATGCATCTGAAGAAATAACAGTTAAGCCCAACAACATTGTGCAGGTATAGGACCTGTTATCTAGAATGCTTCGGACCTGGGGTTTTC
This sequence comes from Xenopus laevis, assembly GCF_017654675.1. Classification (NCBI taxonomy): domain Eukaryota; kingdom Metazoa; phylum Chordata; class Amphibia; order Anura; family Pipidae; genus Xenopus; species Xenopus laevis. Next base: position 82,449,020 of record NC_054373.1, on the reverse strand, counting down.
TGAATAACAGATCTTTCTGTAATTTGGATCGTCATACTACTAGATAATAATGTAATCTTGTAAACAGTAAATAAACTAAATAGGCTGTTTTTTGTTCCAATAAGGATTAATTATATCTTCGTTTGGATCAAGTACAATGTACTGTTTTTTTAGGAAATCATTTGTAAAAATTGTTTGTTATTCAGAGCTTTCTGGATAATGGATTTCCAGATAAGGGATCCCATACCTACTGGCCTATATTATCAGTAGTTTCATAAATAGAAGCTCACAGTAAAGGGCAGGGTTTCTAACTAAAGATGGCCATAGATGCAAAGATCCACTCGTTTGGCAACATCGCCAAACGAGCGGATCTTTCCCCGATATGCCATTAACAAACATGGCTATATCGGGTGTAATCTGATTGTTCGGCCGTCTGGCCGAATGATCCGATTACGATGTGCTGTGGGCTCCGGCGGGATCGGTCGGGTCAAAATCAAACCTGACCGATCGACCGATCTCCGCCGGACGAAAGATGTCGGCACACGCCACACACGATCCGAAAATCGTACAAATCCTCGATTTGTACTATAGGATCGGTGTATCTATGGCCACCTTAAATTGTATGCATGACATGTTACAATCTGGTCAAAATGTCCCAGATTTCATTGGAGTATTTGCAATTAACAATTACGTTAGAGGTTGCACAAATAAGTTGAATATCACACAGACACTTAAGTCATTGCAGGAGACAGACAGGGTTTTGAATTGACTCGTAAATATAAAAGACCAGAAATAGGCTGTTTTAATTATATTATTTAATTATAGGTGCCATTGTGACAGCCTCATGCCCTTTCTGGGCTACTGAACTAAGAACAATGGCCTCTGGCACAGGCATCCAGCCAACATTAAGAACACTGTTCATGTATTGATCTAATATTCGTAAATCAACTTGAGAGACGGTCATGCCTGTTGGGGCAATGTATGGTAATCATGGCTCCAATATATTTTGGAAGATATACTTTTTTGTTAAATACTGGACTTGTTCCTTTTTAGTTTATCATTATCCAGTTGAGTTTATTTTTCAAGTGTTTCATGGGTTGTAGAGGGGACAGCTAATATCTGGCAATTTATCCGCTGTCGATATATCTGTTATGAAGGCCCTTGTATATCTACTGATGTTGGGTATTGGTTTACCAGGGCCTCTTCTGGATTTCTCTTCAGGTTCACCTGAGGAGAAAAAAAAGAATATCCTAGTCCAGAATTGTACTACTCAACCCACTTTTTTTTTTTGTTTTGTTTTTGCATACTGTAATAACAAAACAAGACACCTGATTGCTTTACTAAACAGAAAAATCTCTTAGCACTCCTCTAAAATGTCTTTTACATAGTATATTCTGTCCACAGACTCCCATCCCTCCAGAAAGAAAAATTGGGTGGCTCTTAAAGGGAGAATATACCCCTTTTTTGATAAGTGCAAATTGAGTTGGGAAAATCTAAAAAAAAGTGCATAAACACCTAACAAATATAACGCTTTATTGTTTTACCCATCTGGTTACTGCAAGTCATTAGTTTCCTTTCAAACTGTGGAATCTGTGTAAAAATAGATACATTCCATGTTCAACAGGTTTCAATAAGTTGTTTATGGACTTTATTACAAAAGCCCAGCTGAATGAGCTTGTGTTATATTTGTATATTTTCCCCCTTACTAGTTGTAATCAGAATGCCATGAATCACTATGGAAAGCAATCTATAGTAGTCTCTACTCACATTATTCTCCATTGCTATGTCTAGTTTTTTGTTCTTTTTTTTTTTACTTTGTATTGTGCTTCTATATTTCTTCAAATATAACACTACCTATACATTTATCTTGCTGCAGCATCCTTAATCTCTGTATTAAATACATGTGTTAAGTCTTTTCTAAAGAAAATTCCCACAACCTTCCTCACTTGTGACTGTTAGATTTGTGACACTGTAAACTTTTGAACACTCTGATCTGCATCCTCTACTAAGACAACCTTATGAAAAATGATAGATGCTAGTTGCCAATGCATGCTCCCCTGGCTTTATTTCTGTTAATACTTTTGATCATGCTGCTCTTCTAACAGCTCTCCTCTACTGTATCTATCTGCTACCAGTAATCATGCAGTCATCCAAAAACATTGCTGCTTTATAACAGGATGTCACTATAAATGTTTTATTACGAACTTGTTAAGAGAAAATGTTGTCCTGGCTGAATGAGAAATGTTAAATGATCAGTAACACCAATGAAAGAACATGTGTTAAAGTAATAAAAATATAATCTAGTGTTGTGCTGCACTTGTAAAAGTTGTGTTTGCTGCAGAACACTACTATAGTGTGTGTATATATATATATATATATATATATATAACTAGCTATATATATATATATATATATATATATATATATATATATATATATATATATATATATATATATATATATATAACTAGCTGCAGTGTAAACATAGGGGCAATCATTCAGGTTACATAGCAGATACAATCTATACTATGGTGTTCTACAGAGCTTATCCACTATATAACCTGTGCCATTTTGCCCTGTTTCAGCTGCCCCCACCTAAGCAGCTTGTTTATTTACATTGTATGTGTTTCTGAAACAATAACATCAGTGCAGGGAAAGGGTACATTATATTTTAATTACTATAAAACATTCAAATTTTTTAGCGTTACTAGTCCTTTAAAGGGCACAGACCCAGGAAAGTAATAGAACCTTACCATGAAGAGCTTAATTTGTAAATGGGTAAATGCTTGATATCATTAGAATAATTTAAGTTGCAGTTTGCTACTGTCCTAATTGGTAAGCCATTTTCTGTAGCTTGCCCTATCACTATAATTTTTGAAAAGGCGGGCTCATTTGCTTTCTTCATGACTTTCATCTTGGTGGGCAGTGAATTGCTAAAATGTGCCATTCTGCTCACTTGGCAGCAGGACAGCAATTTTGAGCAGTTTGCCGCTTGTAGAATTTCCAGCTATGTGAGCTGGTGAGAAAGCTTGCCCCATAAATCAAACCTTCGACTGAAGAACTTCTTGGAAATTATAAACACTTTATTTTATTTTTTTTTAAAAAAGTGCCATACAGTTTTTATCAGTTATACTTTTTTATTTACAATATTTCCTATATGAATTAGAAATAAAAGACCACTGTGTTATGTTTTATTAGTGGCATGTTTGGTTTCATAATATTCATTGAAAAGAAAAATTAAAGAAGAAAATACTAAACTTGTAAATATACAAATAGGATTTTTTATGATTATCTTTTAAGTGTAAATATGTTACATGGCACTCTGGTACAGAGTTCATCATTTACATTGGTCCCTGCCCCAACAGAGCTTATAGTCTAAGGTCCCTAACACACACACAATAGTAATAGCAATCTTTAATCAAGGGCCAGTTAACCTATGTATGTGTTATTGGACTTCAGTTATTCAATTTGTAAATTATTATTTTACCATATAAGCATATATATATAATTAATGGATAAGATAATCTATCAGTTTCACATTAAAATCTATTTCTACATGTTGAAATTGTTGTGTAGGTTTCTGCTACTAAGATTTTTAGTAGTGTGAATTCGTTCCCCCCCCCATTTCTTTATTTTTTTTTTTTTTCATCCATCCCAATCTCCATCTTAAAGGAGATCCTCTTCCTGCTTCTTTTTTTCGCACAGGTAAACATGCTTGGTAGAGTGAAAAGCCGAACTTTTTTTAAAAAAAAGAGAAAAAAAGGCCGGCCTTTTCTTTTTACTGCGCATGCATTGACCTTGCGGAAGAAGAGGATTCCTCTGTGGTGCTTGTTATTTCTGTTTGCAGAAAACATCAGATGAGTGAATACAATCACTATTGGGTGCCTAACTTTTGGCACCTCTTAGGGATTTAAACTCTCCTACATGTTTTGTAATTGAATTTTCATATTCTTTGTGTAGAGCATTAAGAAGTTTCACATATAGGAAAGGACTGGTGCTTTTTCCAATGTACATTGCCAGGTGAAAGTTATTTTGGTTTGAAAGGCTTGCAGTAATGTGTTTGTCAGAACTTTGTGCTGTGCAAAGTTGCCTTTTCTGGATTGGAGAGTTGTTGAAATGTTTGCTAAAATTAACACAGCAAGAGGTTTTTTTTTTATTCTTTGAGAATTTGATCCCACTTGGGGAGTGAGTATCCTTTTAACACCTACATGTTATGGTCTTATAGACAATACAATCCCTGAGTATTTAAATCAGAGTATATGCGACTTCTGAGAACTAATGCAGCTTTAAAGAATCATATTTTAAAAGAATCAAAGTGCTGCTTTCTGTTGACACAAAGTAAACAAAAAGTAAACTAAGCTGCACCAAAGGCAGGAAATTGACTCTTCATGCAAGCACAAAATATTGTCTTTAATTTTTTTACTAGCACTACTCTACAATTTATCAGTTTGATTAATATATTATGAAAAATTTTCAATGTGAATCAAAAAATGAGAACTGATGGAGGACATGGAACATTAAGAGGTATACCCTAAACAGACACTACTGAGTCTGCCCCTGACTTCTTGTCATGCATGCTGTCTGGGTAGGCAATCATCTTCCTTTAACATGGATGAAGAATAATAAATGTTTTTTGGAACTTAGCCTCTTCAAAAAAAAGACCAACTGCGCTATTTTGAAACAAAATGCCACCCATTTACTGATTTAACATGTTTGAGAGGGGTTTTGTCCATTACCTCCTACTTTAAATTTGACCACATGGTATAAAGCAGGTATACCTTCAATAGAAAATCTATTTGAGGACATTAATTACACAAACTGGCTTTGATATCCCAACCCTAGTTTACCAGGCTGGGCGAATTAATAGAATGTGCAAAATAATTGCATATCTTCTCGTGTTATAAACATTCGTGCCACTAAGCAAAATAAACAACTCTATTCATATTTATAGTATATAAAGGCAGGTAAAAGAAGAACTAACACTCAACAAAGCAATAGATTACAACTGCTACCTTATATTTTAGGCTATTGTACCACTGTATGTCACTGTAGCCCCTTTAGCAATTAATATCTCTGACCCCAATCAAACCCCCCTCCCACTGAATTTTTTTCTCTCTGCTGATTCACATATATAAAAGGTAGCATTTCTTGCCATAATCTCATTGAGGCTTTAGTCTCCTTGAAATTATTTCCTGTAGAAATAGTTTGAAACAATTTCTGAATATGTAGGCTATGATAACCCAGATAAAAGTAAATGCATTAAAGATGATAAAAGTCACAATGTGTAAGGACAAATAAGAACAGTTCACACAACGACATTTGTTTATATTTTTCTATTTCTATTTTTTTTTTTTTGCCCTTTATGTGTTAAGGTATAGAGAACACAAATAATCGTATTGAATCAGTCAGACTCTCAATCAAGAGTAATGTCTTTGCTTACATTGTTGTGTTGTAACCAGAAATGCCACATATCATTATTGATTCCAGCCATCCATGGTTTGAGTAGTTTCTGTCGGCCAGTAATGATATGCTTATGGCTTGCTTGTATGGTCTGTATATTATCGGATATTACGTACAGTCGTCCTTAGTTGCCGTGAGAAAAATGTGGTGCTCTGAGAATAATTGTTGTGACTGGGCCCACAGACACTTTCATGTAAATTATGGACTTGATGAAGTTCTGAAGTATTACTCTCACTCCGACCTGTGTCTCGGCTGATCCTACAAAGTAGCTGAAAGACTGTTTTCCGGATGCTACTCGATAAAAGAAAGTACATGACTGGGTCCAGGCAGCTATTCAGAGCGGAGAAAACCAACATGATCTCATTGGTTTTGTGAATAATGTCAATCCAATAACAGGAAAGCTTTTGAAGCTGAGACGTAATGTATGCAATCCTGAAAGTGTGATAAGGCACAAAACAGAGCGTGAAGATGAACAGCACAAAAAATGATTTCTGTGCCGTGCAGCTGTACCTTCCAGCATTCGGCAGGTGCGCTCTTTCCCTGGAAATCCTAAAAAGGTTCTTTGCAATTTTCACGTAGGAGAGTATTAGTGAGAGAAATACAATCCAAAACACTAGCACAAGAATGTAGTTAAATACTGCTTGCCAAACTTCATCTTTTCTATCCGAGTACTGAAAGCACATATTGGAATTTGATTGCTTTTTGCTTGATTGCGTCACTATAAGAAACAGGACTGACACAACTGCTGCTATCCACAACACACAGCAAGTCTGAATGCTGCATTTCCTGTCTGATACTGTGTTACGGCGTTGAGACTTTTTGACTTTGAAATAACGATCCAAACTTATCAGGCCCAGAAGGACAATACTTATGTACATATTCATGTAAAAGAGGTTGCCTACAATTTTGCAGAAAACTATGCCCAATTTCCAGTCATGAGAAAGATGGTACATTATCCGAAAAGGAAGACATATAATCAGTAGAAGATCTGCAATGGCTGTGTTCAGAAGGTACACTTGCACTGAATTTCTCTTGCTGTGAATGCACAGAAAAACATATATAGCCAAGATATTACCCAGCAGACCAATAACAAAAATAATGCTGTACAAAACCGCTAATGCAGTCCCAAGAGATTGTTCGTCCACTTTGCATTCTGAATTGTTGGTGACCTCTAAACCAAGGTATTTGGTAAATATAGAGAAATTATTAATTGGAGGGCTTGTCTGTGTCAACCAGTTGTTAGGAGCTATAGTAGTATCCATTTCTTGTTTAACCTGCAATGGTAACAAAGTAACATTAACAGTGTTACTATATATATATATATATATATATTTCCATTTTTACCACATTTAGCCACAACTATCTGACATATTAATGTTAATGCAACAGAATTTTAATCTTTTTTTAATCTTAAGGCAATATTCTGAAAAGGTTATTCCTTATCCCATTTTACAATGCAGAATGTGTCTTGCAGAACTTAAAGGCGTGGTTCACTTTTAGAATGTTATAGAATGGCTAATTCTAAGCAACTTTCAATTCTTAACTTTTTCTTTTTTTTATAGTTTAATTTTCCTTTTTTTCTGACTTTTTCCAGCTTAAAAAGGGGGTCACTGACCCCATCTAAAAAAATGTATTGTTATTGCTACATTTTATTACTCATCTTTCTGTTCAGGCCTTCTCTTACTTATATTTGTCTCTTATTCAAATCAATGCATAATTGTTATGGTAATTTGTACTTTAGCAACCACATTGCTGGAAAGCTACTGAATAAAAAGCTAGATAACTCAAAAACCACAAATAATAAAGGATTGAAAACCAATAGTAAATAGTCCCAGAATATCACTTGATACATCATTCTTAGATGTTTTTTTATAATTTTATTCAGCAGCTCTCCAGTTTTAGCAGTCAAGTGAACCCCGATTGAAAGCTGGAACGAGTCAAAAGACAAGTAAATAAACGTAAAACATAAATAATGAAGTCCAACTGAAAAGTTGCTTAGTATTGGCCATTATAACATACTAATAGTTAATCTAAAGGTGGCCCACCCCTTTAAGTGGGACAGCACCTCCACCATACACAAAAACCAAAAGAACTCCAGCACATGGTTGAATGTTGAACAGGGTTAACCCCTGTATTTAATTGTGCCAAGTTTGGTGCCTGTGCCTTGCAGAAGCCCTTTGAACACTCTTGTCTATGAATTCATGATCAATTTATCACCACTTTGATACCAGTCTTTGCTAAACTACTGGAAGCTAAACAACTAGTGTCCCTTGTCTCTTCAAAGGCAGGCAAGTGCTGATGGAAAGTAGGTGAGGTGCACCTTTCTATGTGGGAAACACAGGAAAATAAGTATTGAACACATTTACACCAGATGTCTTTAACAACCCAAATAATACACACATAAAAAGAAAACAAAACAAATAATTCAATAGATTAAGTTGTGTAATTAAGTGGAATGACACAGAGAATAAGTATTGAACATGCTTACTGAAATGTATTTATTGGAATTATTGTATAGAAATTCTCTCCCTGAATCAGTTGTACAGGCTGATACATTAGATAGCTTTAAGAAGAGGTTGGATGGCTTTTTAGCAAGCGAGGGAATGCAGGTTAATGGAAGATAGCTCATAGTACAAGTTGATCCAGGGACTAGTCCGATTGGCATTTTGCAGTCAGGAAGGATTTTTTTCCCCCTCTGAGGCAAATTGGAGAGGCTTCAGATGGGTTTTTTTTTCCTTCCTCTGGCTCAACTAGCAGTTAAGCAGGTTAAAATAGAGTTCAGAGGTTGAACTTGATGAACGTGCGTCTTTTTTCAACCTAACTTACGATGTTACCGTTTCAATGAATTTTTTAAACTGCTTATAGTTTTTACTTTATTTTAATGACTTGTTTATTTGCCATAATGGTTTTTAGTAAGTTGGCTACTATTTTGAGGTAGTTTACAACTATTTAGTGCAGAAAGCAATCAGCAGGTGGCATTTGTTGGTTTGCAGCAAATACTGTGTCTTATTAGTTGCTAATAATTGGTAAATAAGCATGGACAATCTTTTGCCTGTATGGCTGTTTCCCTTGACTCCTAGATCATTTCTGTTCATTATGTGATCATTTGTCACAGTATAGTGGGTTGAGAGACTGTGTACTTCATATACACACATTTATTATTCACATGGATGCTGCTACACTTGCTGCTATGATTATAGATTTGCACAGTGACCCCCGCCCCCCCCAGTTTAGGTAACCTTTTTTTCTGTAGCCAGAGCCAGACTGGATGTTGCCAAAATTAGTTTCCCCACCAGACCAAGGCCACTATATAGTACTGTACAGAATAATTGCTTGAGTTGTGCTTATAGGAGAAGGAAAGTAGTTTACCACTTGTGGGTGCCAAATGTTAGGCACCCCAAGTGAATGTATTTATTTACCCGAAAACAAGGCCTGGGGTTATTCCAGTGAGCACCACGAAATGCGTCTCTTTCGGCTTCTTCTTTTCGCAGCTGCGCATGTGCATTAGAGTTAAAAGCCATACTTTAATTAAAAAGTTGGCTTTTTCATTCTACTGCGCATGCGTCTGCTTCGGGAAATTTAAAGAAAGAAGAAGCCGGAAGATGAGCTTTACGTGGTGCTCACTGGAATAACCCCAGGCCTGGGTTTCAGGTAAGTAAATACATTCACTTGGGGTGCTAAACATTTGGCACCCCCAAATGGTAAACTACTTTCCTTCTCCTTTAAGGGTATTGGCATCATTTGTAGTTCTGCTTTTCTTTGTCCTAATAAAGTATTAATGATATTACTATTACAATGATTTTTTTTAACTGTTTATAGTTTTTACTTTGTTTTAATGACCTGTTTATTTGCCATAATGGTTTTCAGTGAGTTGACTACTATTTTGAGTTAGTTTACAACTATTTTAAAGCTGCATAGCAAACAATCAGCAGATGGCATTTGTTGGTTTGCAGCAAATACTGTATTTATTAGTTGCTAATAATTGCTAAATAAGCATGGACAAACTTTTGCCTGTATGGCTTTTTCCCTTGACTGTCTCCTAGATCATTTCTGTTCATTATGTGATCATTTGTCGCAGTATAGCGAGTTGAGAGACAGTGTACTGTATGAGAGTGTAGTTTCATGGCTTCAGGTGTGTGGTCTATGATAACAATACATTGTTTCTGTAAAAAACAATTTGTTGCTGCAAGAAGTTTGTATGTTGTATTATCGTGAGTTGGTATAAATGTGTGGTGTGCCTTCATTTCCTGGTGCTTGAGGCTTTACAAAAAAATTGTATGCCGATATATAAAGTATATGTACATACCTTTATTTAAATGTGATGCTATGGCCTTAGAGATCTTTCCAAAAACTTCTTCATGCTTTTTGATGCTGAAGTACTGTTATTTGAGATAATCCTTGCTGAATTGCTTCATCTAGCTTGCTGTAAAACAGCACGTTAAGGCACATACTCATATTTATGTGTTTATGTAATAAGTCACTAAATATTCCCAGTTAGCATTTGCTGGTCCCCTGTTTAGATGCAACCAATATGATGTCAGCTGTTACAGTTACTGCAACTACGAGAACAAAGGACATTATATTACATATGGGGATTCAAGATCTGAAAGCATTTGCTTGAGGATTTATGGCTTATAACACCTTCTGCTTGTTCAGTTTGCCACTGTATGTGTGTGGCACTGGTGATATAGTGCAGTATGTATTTATACATGAAAGGACTGATATGTTGATCGATGGACCAGAGAAATATCCCGCTGAAGGATTAGCATTGCATATATCCAGTATGTCTTTTTTTTTATCGCTTTAAAAAAACTTGAGGAGGTAAAACACTCAATACGAAATGATAAAAGTTAAGGGCCACATATGTGGACATCTAAAAGACCTCTGGCTAATTTAGATGCAAATCTAAATGGCCAGATTAACCCATACAATCAATTAAACCTTGGATGAGGTTTTCCAAGTTTGTGGTAATTTTCTTCCTACTCCATGATTGTCTTTGATAATACATGGAGCACCACAATAATCTTGTGACTTACTTCCCCATCAAGCAGATTTGTTTTTCCTCATTCTCTAACTTCACTAAGTGATAAGTCAAAGCTGCTTCCATATTTTGTAACATACCCTTCACTGTAGCAAACTGTCGGAGAAAATGTAGCATTTTACTTCCTTTAAAAATGTAAGCAAAGAAAATGTATTTCTAAGCAACTTACATATACAGTTATGGGACCTTTTATCTAGACTGCTGGGGACCTAAGGGTTTTCTGGATAAGGAATCTTTCCATAATTTGGATCTTCATACCTCATGTCTACTAGAAACATTAAATAAACCCTATAGGCTTGTTTTGCATCCAATAAGGATTAATTATATCTTAATTGGGATCAAGTACAAGATACTGTTTTATTATTACAGAGAAAAAGGAAATCATTTTTAAAAATGTGGATTATTTGGATAAATTGTAGTCTGAGACAGCCTTTCTGGAATTCATAGCTCTCTGGATGACTTGTTTCTGGATAACAGATCCCATACTTGTTTATTAATTCAAATGTTTGTGGATTTAAAGTTATTGTAAACGTAAATGCAGTTTAGAGCAGTATATTGTTATCCCTTTCTGTTCTCTGTTCTCCGTTCTCCGTTTTGACTCTTGACCAATATACCTAAAGTCAGCTCTCCTGCTACAATGTCAGAATTCTGAACCACAAATGCAGAGAGTATAACCAGTCTGATACTGCTTTCAGAAGCAATTACAAATAACTTTGCATTTTCAATCATATCATATTTGTAAGACGCTTAGAAGTATATTTCTTTCTACCTGTTTATGCAAAATAGACCATTTTAGAGCAAAGGTCCTCTTTCATATAGATAGAAATTTAGGTATGATGTTAAAAGAAGTTGTGGGATTATGTTCTGCAGACTGAAAAGTACCATAAAGTTTTGTGTCTGTGTGGTTTCATTGCATTTATTGCAACATACGTCAATCTATTCAAACTCCTTTTCACTTTTTTAAATGTCTCATTGATGTCTGATAAGTTATAATTCTCATCTAAGGCTAACAGTTTAAGGGAACATTTCACTGTGTGTCATTAGCAGTCATAACGAATTTTATATACGTAACCTTAATACATAACTAGAGAAACATTTCACTGACCTTTGCAGACTGCACCTCTTCTCTGGAGCTTTGGCAGTTGCCTTTCTTTTTCAGCCCAGTTGTGTGACCGTCGAATTTAATGTCGTGACCACTTCCTTCAGTGCATGACTTTGTCCAAATATGCTGTGTCAGATCTTTTAAAGAAAGAGATTGATTTTAATTGTACAGAGTTTTATTCTTCTTTGTAACTTTTTAAAAAATGCATTTCAATAAGTCCGTTATAAAAAAAAATATGTAATTTTGACCCTCCCCCCTCTGATGAATAGTGGCAAAACTAGAATGTTAATAAATCTGCCACTTAAAGTATTTTTTTTTTTTTTTTGCTCTCTAAATCTCTAATGTGGTTAGTCAAAAATGTAATCTATAAAGACTAAAGTGCGTTACATCTCTCTGTTGGTCAGCGAATTGACGGGGTCACATGGGACATAACTGTTCAGTTATTTTGCTTTTGATCTTGATCCTATATTAGATTAAAGGTAGAGTTGTTGTTTTTTTTCGATTAAAAATGTGAGGGTATATAAATGTTTTGTTTTTTTTTAAACTAGAATTTTTCTAGATTTATTATACCCCAACCCTGGAAATAACTTGAATTCAAAAAGACACCATCTAAAACCTGTCAAGGTCATGTAGAAGTCAATGACAGAGACCCCTTGTACCATTTGAAGATGTTAATAGCCTTCATGATGTTCTAGTTTTTTTCATTGGGTTTTGCTTTTTTCTGTCTAAAACTCGATCGATTGGAGTGTTCAGGTTTTTAACCCCGAATTCACTGATTTGAGTTTTCACATTCAAACATTAGAAACCATTTGAGTGAGTTCATTCACATAGCTCTAGAATTCGACCTTTGAATAGCCCCTAAAAGTAAGTGGTTATGACCCGTATGCCACCTCCCTCTAGTCACTGATTGGTTACTGAAATGGTAACCAATAAGAGAACTGCAAAGCAGGAAGTTGTGTTCTAAATATTATGTTAGACAGCTGTTCACTCTAGCCTTTATAGGTTACATCTTTGACTAACTATATTAAAAACATTTTTTTTTTTTTTTGCAAAGCCTATCGCTTTAAACTGTTTTTATTTTTACACTGAACAATTCCTTTAAAGGCGTTGTTTACCTTTAAATTAACTTTTAGTATGATGTTGCGAGTGATATTCTGAAACAATATGCTACTGGTTTTCATCTTTAATTATTTATTGTTTGTTGTTTAGTTTTTTTATTCAGCAGCTCTCCAGTTTGCAGGTTCAGCAATCTGGTTGATAGGGTCCAAATTACCTTAGCAACCTTGCACTGATTTTAATAAGAGACTGGAATATGAATAGGAGAGGGTATGAATAGAATGATGACTAATAAAAAGTAGCAATAACAATAAAATTGTAGCCTTACAGAGAATTTGTTTAATAGATGGGTCAGTGATCCCTATTGGAAGAGGAAGGAGTCAGGAGGCAAATAATTTAATAAAAAATAGATAATGAAGACCAATTAAAAAGTTGCTTAAAATTAGTAATTTTATAACGTACTAAAAGTTAACGTAAAGGGGAAGACTTCATTAAAGTAGTAAAATTTTTTATTTAAGATGGTGCTGTTGCTTAGAACAGGAGTGCACTGCTTGTTTCTGACAGAATTTATGCAATACTCGAAGCTTTAAAACTTTGCAAGGGTTCGCATCTACAAGCCTTGTGTGCCAGTGTGCTTCTTCTATTTCTGACAGAATTTCCCATTAACAGTAATACTGAATGTTTGTGACAATATTAAGCTTTCCTCAACAGTGTTATGACTTCTCAGTGGTGAATAGGATATTCGCAAACTGAGCTTTAGCAATAAAATAATAAACGGGAGACACTATTTTGTAATGTAATTTTTGTAAAGTAATGATAACATTACACTTATGGCATGTAAGAAAAGGCAAGTATGTAGTCACATATAAGGTACCACAATACCTGATTTTCATTCTGCTGATGTGTGAAAGGCTCCCTTTCTTTCACTTGGTTATTTATTTGGGTAATTCTTACATTTCTTGGTTACACAATTTTCACTTTTTATAATTTCACTTTTTTTATCTTTATATACTATTTACATGCATACACGTTTTCACCTTCAAAATTCGCTCTGGGAAGGGGGGGGGGTCGCAGACTCTCCTAACTGTTCGAGATTGATACAATTAGTTGATACTGTACATTTTTTTTATCTTTGTGCCTGCTAAGCAGAATCCTTGAGTTTCATTACAGGCAGCTGTTAGAATTGATGCAGTAGTTGCTAATACTCCATAGATGATGCTGAGAAATGGATCTACTAAATGATGCATAATTGCAATAGTTTAGGGTGGTGGCACAAGTGCCGATTAGTCACCCATAGCCTAACGAGGAAACTTCGGGCATCTTCGGAAGACAAAGCGATACGTATGCCATCCCACCAGTGATTCGCATTCTTGCCGTTCAAAGGCATTTGGGGAGATTATTTGCCCACAATAGAGAACATTTGTCGCTGGTCGACTATTCTCTCCATGTGCCACCACCCTTAGTCTTCACCTGAATTACTGATCTGACGGACTCAAACTCCAGAGACAGGAACATTCAACTTTAAACTTAGATTTTGAAAAAAAACAGTAAAGAATAAAAGATAGAAAGCAAAAAAAAAAAAAAGGTAGAAAAGTCTTTATTTCTGGAGAAAAAGCTGAAAAAAACTTGTATTTAAATGTATTTTAAATGACTGGACACACCACTTTGCGATCAATACAAACCTGTATTGAAAATAACATGCTGATAATAACTTTATTGTGATTAATTAAAATTATTCTATATTATTTTAACTCCTATCTTGTTTCTTTCTTTAAGCCTCACTGTGTACTGCTTGCCTCAAAAGAGAACTCAGCACCTGTCAAACTTGGAGGTTTTGGAGTGGCAATACAGTTAGGGGAGTCTGGTTTAGTAGCTGGAGGTAAGATTGACTTTGTTTGCCGTGAAAGTATAACCTCTTAAAACTATTTTTAATATACAGTTATGGGATCTGTTATTCAGAAACCCTTTATCCAGAAAGCTCCCTAAAATGGCCATCTCCCATACACTCCATTTTATCCAAATTATCTACATTTTTAAAAAATAATTTCCTTTTTCTTTGTAATAATAAAACTGTACATTGTACTTTATCCAAACTAAGATTGAATCAAACTTTATTGGTAGCAAAACCACTCTATTGGGTATATTTCATGGTTTATGATTTTCTAATTGACTTAAAGTATAAAGATCCAAATTACAGAAAGATCTGTAATCTGGAAAACCCCAGGTCCCAAGCATTCTGGATAGCATCCCATACCTGTAGAAGCAGGGATTCAATATGATGATTGAAAATGATGATGATGAATGTGACCTAATTTAACAATTAAAACTGAAAAATGTGTGTTGCAATTATTTATTCGACAAACAAAAGAAAGAAATGAGTGAATATGCTACCTCGTTTTAAGTGTTATCTCCATGAGTTGTCCAAAGATCAGTAAAAATTATTTACTCCTTTTGTAAGATCTTTTGGACAGGGCCCTCTTTACTGCTTATATTGGTCATTGATTGTTTTTGTATGTTTAATTTATACACTCCTTACCTTGTACAACTCTGCGGAACATGTTGGAGCTTTATAAGTAGGTGTTAATAATTTGTAGCGAGCATGGCATTTTCTGGCACTCATGATATTTGCATGTTTTGGTGGGGTTTTTTTTCCAAATTGTGTTTGAGAATGTGTGTATGACAATGGTTATGGCTTTAGCTTCTCATAATGAATATGCCTTTTGAGGCAAATACTTTAAAATTAAGCTCTCACGGGGCCCCGTGTGTGAAAACTGGCAATTTATACTGTTGGTGTTCAATCTCCTCATGATGGCATATATAGTGAGTGATTGAGAGAGAGACAATTTCTTTGATTTTTTTCTTGTAAATCCTAACCTGAGTAAGGATAGTTTGATATTTAGCAGGCCAGTTAACAATCGTAATAGTAAAGGTGAGGATGCTCCCTGTTTATGACAAAGGGATGCATATTGCAATATTTTTAGGAAAAACAGGTTTGACCATGATCATATGTTATTGGATGATTTAGAATTGAAGGGTGTAGATACCTTATACACATAAATATGAGCAGGGGAGGAGGGGTAGATCTCACCAATTCATATTGCCTACTATCTCTATCAACCTTGTAGCTTGTCTTGGCTTCTTTAAGGTTAGATTTTTAAAGTGAAGATCAGGGACGCATATAGATGTGCAACCTGTGAAGCACGCAACATTTTTCTTAAGGCACGCCTACTTTTTGGCTGCTATCATTTTTACCACACCCATTTACGGTCAAGACATGGTGCCAACTACCTGTTTTGAGCTTTTGGAACATAAAGCAAAATGAAAAGCAGTAACTCTATGTTTAATGTCTTCATTCAGATTTAAAACAGGAGTGTAAATGTTGAACAGCACAAAGGAGTTTAAAGAGGATGAGTTAAAAAACATAAAAACTTATCTAGCAGGGAACTTTAACGGCCCAGGGGACATATTTGAAGTCTTTACGGACTTCTACGACAACCTCTGTCAGACTAGAGCTGCCTATCCTCTAGATTTTTTCCCAACGTTTAGACACAAAACCCAGAGCAAACACCAATGTCCCTGTCTCGGCTCACTCTTCTGCCTATAGCAGCCACCATTCCCTTCTAGAGGAGCCCTCCACTACTCGGAAGCCGCCAGGACTTAACGTGAGAGGACTAAGGGGGAAGTTCTGGACAGGCAAGCGAACCGTAACCTATACTGAATGGACGAGGAACAAGGAGCATGGTCAAAGGACAGGTCGGGTCAAATCCAAACAGACAATACTATACCAAATCAGAAGCGTAGTCTAGGTGGCCCAAAATGTTCCCTATTTTTGGATGTTTTTTCAATAAACCTGACACTGTTTCAAATTCTCAGTGTGCTGCTGACCTATTCTTCATTGGATTGTCTGACCTTTGGAGCGGGTGTGGGTCCTTCAGCATTGCACCTGATACCGCAAAAGTTATTTGTTAAGCTCTCTATCTTTGATAGTAAAGCACTGCATATCTTGACAGCGCTATATAAATAAATGATGATATTGAGTGTGTCTCTAAACACCTCAGAATTAATTCGGCTGCTTCTGTCCTGTGTCAGATCATGGATAAACACTAATGTCCCAGCTGTGCCACTGGCAGCCATGCATGCCCAAGCCATCACACTGCCTCCGCCATGTTTTACAGATGCTGTGGTATGCTTTGGATCATGAGCTGTTCCACATATTCTCCATGTTTTTTTCTTGCTGTTATTCTGGTAGAGGTTGAGCTTGGTTTCATCTGTCCAAAGAATGTTTTTCCAGAAGCTGGCTTTTAAAGATTTGTTTTTTTTTTTTTTAGAAAAGTCCAATTTAGCCTTTCTATTCTTAATGCTTATGAGTGGCGTATGAGCCTCTTGCAATCCTAATTAGATAAGCCCCCACACTTGAAGGCAGGTGCTTGGGACCAATGGAGGAGTCTCCCTCTATGCAGATGATTTACTAGTTTATTTAGCAGACACAGGCCTCTTTTTAGATACATTAGCACTTTAGCACCATTATAGCACATTTTGGGAGTTTCTTGGGACTCCAGGTCAACTGGGACAAATCTGACCCTACTACCTATAGACCCGATGCCCCTTCCTGCCTTACCACAGGAAACCCCCCAATGACAGTAGAGGCATTCAAATACCTTGGAGTCAATATCCACCCTGACCTAAATACCTTCATACTATGCAACCTTGAACCAGTTCTATCCTCTCTGAATACTACCATCCTTGTTTGGTTTAAACTCCCTCTATCACTTTTGGGGGAAAATTCTAATTTTTAAGGTGGTTTATCTACCAAGATTCCTGTATGTGTTTCACAACTCACCCGTTCACATCCCTAAAAGCTTAAAACTGTTAACCAGATTCTGATACAGTTTATACGGGGAGGAAAAACGCCCAGACTGGCTTGGAACAAATTAATCCCCGCCACTAAAAAAGGGGGACTAGGGTTACCAGACTTGTATCTCTATTATTTGGCTGCACTACATCAAATGGTTATTCAACCCAGATCCATACAATCTGAATATGACATCTCAGGCACTGGCTGTAGGGTCAATGGAAGGTCTTAGGCACCTTCTGTATAGAGCAATTTCAGATCATGGGGAAACTTCCAGATGTTATGACAACCCAGAGGAAGGCTTGGAACTTGGCACTTAACCTCTGTCCGCAACATTCTCCAATTCTAACACCTAATGTACCCTTGTGGGTGAACTCTTGCCTTCCCCATTTCCATAACTTTCCTGACTTTCTATATGGCCCTGAAAACAGGTTAGGCGCCTACAAGATATGCTAGATGCTTGCAGAAACCCAATCTATACCTCTGGTATTTCCAACTCAGCCAGGTCTTCCAGGCATAATTTGGTGGCGTTGATATACAAGTCTCCCAACCCAAATTTGAAACAATATTCTGGTCTCCCTCGCTAATGAAATCAACATCAAAATTATATAAAACGCTACTGCAAACAACCTCCCCTCCATTCCAGAAGGTCTGTCCTGTGCCCAGACCTTACAGAGGAAGACTGGGAGAAGGCAATAAATAGAAGCTACTACTATCTATACTCTATATGGGATAAACAAGTCACCAGTTTTATCTCACACCTGTACGACTAAGATCTATGGGATGTAATCCCAGCGCAAGGTGCCACAGGTGTGGGTTAGAAGGTGCAAACTTCCTGCACATGGCCTGGTCCTGCCCTCAGGTGGCCATGTTTTGGATAAAAGCCATGAATCTAGTATGCAGACAAATTAGATTTGTCTAAACTGCTAACACCACAGGTGTGTATATTAGGGGTCCTAGATGATCTTACAAATACTACCCATGCCAGAATCAGATAAAGAACACTCTTATACTAGGTTAGGAAAATTATTGCAATGGCATGGATGGGGCCCAAACCCCCTGTGGTGCAAAACTAGATCACACTAGTGAACCAGACTCTACCCCTAATTAAGCTCATCCTATTAGCCAGAGGCTCACAAAAAAGATTTGACAAGATCTGGAGTCCATGGCGGGAGGCAGAGCCAAGTGGTCATGGTTCCTTAAAGGAGAACTAAACCTCCCACAGCCAAAAGTCCCCATTCCATTGTCTCCGCTCCCTTCCTCCCCCCTTGCACAGTGTTACCCCAGAATTGTGTCCTTTCTATAAATACTGACCGCACTTGCAGAGTCTGCACAGCGGAGCTCATGGGCGCCATCTTCCTCCTCCTCCGCTTTGGGGGCCAGCGGAGGGAGGCCATTGGGGACTTTTGGCCGTGGGGGTTTCTTCTCTTTTAACATTAACTGGAATAATCAAAGCTGCATCATTTAAAGTGACTGCTTGGTAAAAACTCAGAAGTGGCAAAACCTTATTCGTTAGTATGGGGAAATGCAGGACCCCTCACACACAAATAGGCACCCGCACAGGGATTAAGTTTACTGATAAACCAACCAATTGTATGGAGCGAAAATACTACTGCAATGCATATTTCATAATTGTTTTGTAACGGAAACCTTACTGCTTATTGGTGAGTGTTTTGTTCTATGGTTTCCTATGTGTTTTAAAACAATAAAAACTTTACCTTTAAAAAAAAAAAGAATGCTTCGTTTGAGACTGTGATGATTGCATTGAGGGCATATTTGAGGAATCATACAATTTGAGCTTATACAAGTAAATCATCCTTTTAACGCATTGGAACTTTAGGAGGGAGGGACTGGGAGCTGGGTGATACTACACAGTACCTTTCCTGGTATTAATAAAAATAGGGAACTTACTTTTAGCATGCTAAAACAATAAACTTATATCCAAATTGTTCCAGTTTGCAAATCTTAAGAAGTATTTTTAGTAGGTAGATGGGTGATGTTAAAGAGGCAATACTAATTTTCATTCTTCTTTTTCTTCTTTTTTAGGTCGTGTAGGAACACCACATTTTATGGCACCAGAAGTAGTAAAAAGAGAG
The DNA here is from genome assembly GCF_017654675.1 of Xenopus laevis. Classification (NCBI taxonomy): domain Eukaryota; kingdom Metazoa; phylum Chordata; class Amphibia; order Anura; family Pipidae; genus Xenopus; species Xenopus laevis. The sequence continues at coordinate 82,429,434 of NC_054373.1, read as the reverse complement.
CCCTATGGAAAACCTGTAGATGTCTGGGGATGTGGAGTGATTCTTTTTATTCTGCTAAGTGGATGTTTGCCTTTTTATGGCACAAAAGAAAGGTTGTTTGAAGGCATTATCAAAGGGAAGTATAAAGTGAGTAGCAATATTAAAATACTTATTTTATGACTCTTATCTAAAACTTTCAAATGTCTTCCTGAATTATAGTGTAATGTAATTTATCCTTTCTTCTGATATTAAACTGTGAGCGATTGCAGATATGGGTAAGGAATAGCATTCAAAGCACCTCATTCTTCTATTAGATCTTGCTCAACATAAGTATTAAAGCTCAAATTTCAATTTGACTTGTGTAATAAACACTCTCTGAACTGCCACAAGTAAATAGACTGGAACAGACCATTTCCCTTCCCTCGCCTTCCGCCCATAGCTTTTTCCATGTGAGAGTGATTGATTCTAGGAGCTGAGGTCTTTTCTGCTTTTCAGAGAGACTGCATGTAATCCACTGTGCCTCCTTCGAGGTACTTTCCACATGAAAAATAAACTTAGACTATATTGTGGCAGTTTGGCCATTCTTCTGTCTGTGCTTATGTTTTTCAAAGTTTACTACAGTTCATGAATCTCTCAGCTGAGCTGTTATTTTATAAGTTCTTTGTAGCGATTGTGATATTCTAAAAAAGCCTTTAATCAAAATAACAGCCGCATTCTAATAGCACATGCATAAATCAATCCTATCTTTATATTCACTGTCTACTGATGTTATAGTTTCACTTTACTCACTGCAAAGTGTGCAGATTGTGTAACAGATAATAATGTTCTTTTTCTCATGTCCCTGCTTAAAAGGGGCAGAATTCTGCACGAAAATGCACAATTATGTGCCTTTGCAGCAAAAATATACACCGGGTGGCAGGGCCCAATGACAAACACAACATCCTCTACATTTGCTATTGTTAATATACCAGGGACATATTTAAGGGCCTTTTTAAGATTGCTAGTGCTTTTCAGTACAAGCAATCCTTAAGGAAACTCCACAAGAGTTTTCTAACTAATACAGCAATGTGGACCGAAAAAGCTTGGCAATTTCCAGAATTTTTCCTGAATGAGTTTTTGGTATGAAGAGAAACTTTGGCATCTTTTATGTTTTACTTTGTTATGACAGCCCATTCGTGGAAAATTACTGAAAATGCTGAGCTTTTTTCAGCCTGAAATCCTGTGAGTGTTAGAAAAATGCATATTTTCGTTAAACATTGCTCATGCTGAAATTTGTTCATTGAGCTACAAAAAATGCCCTACCCTAAAAACAAAAAAGGACTGTTTGCAATATAGTCAAGCTTGTCCACCTATGTTAAATTAATCCCTGGTCTGTCCAAGTTTACATTGACTTTAAATGAGAAGGAAAGGTAAAATCACATTTACAAATATAAACCACCAGTGATTATCACTTACCTAATACCTTGGGCAAGTGTTCTTGGTTGCTGATAACTGCACTGGCCTGGGGGGATTCCTTTAGGAGCCACCACCAAGCAATCATCTGCTTCCTCTTCTTCAGCCTTCAGTGGCCCTGGCTGGCATGTGCGCAGTAGAGAGCCTTCTTTTTGCTTAAAGTTTGGCTTTTCACTCTACTTTGAATGTGCTACCCCAGAAGAGGAGAAGAAGAATATCACACACTGCTACAACAAAACTATCCCTTGCCAGTGCTGTTTTCAGCAGTCAGGATCACAAGGTAAGGGTTATATAAGGGTTATATTCAACATGTAGGCACCTTTCCTTCTCCTTTAACCTGATTCATTAAGAATTCTACTACTTCATTATATATTTTTCACAGGGACTAAGTTTTACCTTCAAGTTTCTTTCCAAGGTTAAAATATTATATGAACAGTATCACCAAAAAATAAGTGTTTTAAAGTCATTATTATACACTACTATAGTTTATGTAAATATGCTGATGTGCAGCCATACAAAGAAGAAAAAGGCTCAGGTTACATAGCAGATAAGCACTGTAGAAGATGACGAAGCTCAGTAGAATAAAAGTGTTCTACAGAGCTTATCTGATATCTGCTATTTAACCTGTGCCATTTGGCCTTATGTAAAATGCCTCCATTAAGAGAAAGACAAAGGGGGATTGGGAGACCTCAAAATAAATTGCAAAAATTAAAGTAAAAGTGAAAAAGAAATAAAGGGAGAATGTGAATGCAGAAGAGTAATTTGCAAAAAAGGGAGAGAAGAAAAGGAACAAAAATATGTAGAGCAGATATAAAAATTAAAGTGACCGAAGGAAAGAACAGAAAAAAGCAGTGTGTAGGGAAATGCTCAAAGGAAGGTTACCCACAAAATGAATATTTAAGCAACAGTTTATATCAAATTAAGTGGCATATTAAAGAATCTTACCAAACTGGTATATATATTTAAGTAAATATTGCCCTTGAACCACCATTTTGTGATGGTCTGCCTCAGAGATCACCTTACCAGAAATAAGGCAACTCTAACTTTAACAGGAAGTGTGAAAGCAAAAGATAGAACAATAGATAGAAAAATTCGTTGGTGTAGAATGAAAAAAAAACCCACAAAGACATATTAAACTTTTAAATCGCTAAGTCTTTATTAAGAAATAACTTACCGAAACTCTGCTTGCGCTCCTCTTCAGAAAAGGCGACGATCCATCATCTGGCGCTTGATTTCTCCTCCCTGGCTATCTCCTATAAGGGAAGCAGGGAGGAGAAATTGAGTGCCGCACAATGGATCTACCGATCGCCTTTTCTGAAGAGGAGCGAAAGCGGAGTTTCGGTAAGTTATTTCTTAATAAAGACTTAGCAATTTAAACGTTTAATATATTTTTGTTGTTTTTTTTATTTATTAGGATTACCTAATGGCACGTACTACTAAAAACTATATTGTTATGAAAATGGACATTAAGCAGAGTTTTACACATGAGCTGTTTTATGCAATATCTTTTTATAGAGACCTACATTGTTCGGGGGTATAGTTTTCCTTTAAGAAAGAGAAGGCAAAATCTAAAGAAAGTGGTAAATTAGAAGTGTTCACAGCTGACATAGGAGAAGGTAACAACAAGGGGGAATATTAAAAGGGAAAGGAGGTCAGAAGAAGGAATCGTAGGAAAGTTTGAGGGAATAGAGTGGGTGGAGAGAGTTAATTTGAAAATAGCCAGAAACTATATGGTGAATGTCTGCCCAAGGTCTGATACTGTTTTTGCCACTATTTGAGATTAGTATATGTCATTAAAAAAGGGTCCTCGGGTAGGGACAATTTTATTAGTAATTTTCCTTATTTTGTTATATTTCTTAGATGAATCCTAGACAATGGAACCATATATCTGAAAGTGCCAAAGATCTGGTTCGCCGCATGCTAATGCTGGATCCTGCTGAAAGGATAACTGTGTATGAAGCACTTAATCATCCTTGGCTAAAGGTAATCTTTCTTTTCTTGATACTACTTTATACAGGTATGGGATCCATTATCCGATGTCAATCTCCCATAGACTCCATTTTATCCAAATAATTCAAATTTCTAAAAACTATTTCCTTTACCTCTGTAATAAAAAAACATGACCTTGTACTTGATCCAATCTAAGATGTAATTAATCCTTATTGGAAGCAAAACCAGCATTTTGGGTTTATTTAATGTTTACATGATTTTCTAGTGTACTTAAGGTATGAAGATCCAAATTACAGAAATATCCGTTATCCAGAAAACCCCAGGTCTCAAACATTCGGGATAACAGGTCCCATATCTGTACTACATAGATTGCAACAACCACTTAAAAGTCCAAGCATACTGTATTCCATGTAATTGGGTGGATTACTATATACTTATTTGTTGTGATACTCATTTTCTAGTAAGGAGGATGTGTTCATGCAACAATTGAATGAATGCCTTACCGTTGATTAAACATACACTGGTTTTATAAAAAGGAGTATTTTTTCATATAGTATAGAAGTAAAGTTTGATTCTCATCCAGGGATGCACCTAATCCAGTATTTTGGGATGTGGCCTAATCCCAAATCCTTTGTGAAAGATTCGACTGTATACTTAACCCTAAATTACATATGCAAATTAGGGTATGCAAGGGTGGAAGATGAGAGTCCTGCACACGTGACGAAAAGTCATGATTTTAAGGATTTGGCCGAATCCTGCTGAAAAAGGCCAAAAAAGGTGCATCCTTATTGTCATGTCTGAAATGTCTGTTAATGTCACTGTGTGAGTTTTGTGAAAACTGTGTACTGATGGAGAACATTCAAGAATTTCCTGATTCAAACTGTATAGGGTTGTTTCTTTCCACCACCCAACCATAGTCTTTTTTTGAGTGTTATATTGGGTTAGATAGTCTATTTAGCATGCATTGGTTTTTGGGGTAGACTAATTTTAGAACATTTGCCTTTTTGTCAAAACCTGTGGTTAGTAACAACACAGACACCACGGGGCACATTTATCAAGGGTCGAATATCGAGGGTTAATTAACCCTCAAATTCGACCCTCGAAGTTAAATCCTTCAAATATCGAATTCGCAGGATTTAGCGCAAATACTTTGATCGATCGAAGTAAAAATACTTCGATCGAACGATAAAATCCTTCGAACGATTTAAAGCGATCGATCGAAGGATTATACTTTGATCAAAAAAATGTATTAAAGTGCTGGGGAAGGTCCCCATATGCTAACATTGTACATCGGTAGGTTTAAACTGCCGAAGTATGTAGTCGAAGTATTTTTTTTAAAGAGACAGTACTTCGACTACAGAATGGTTGAATAGTCGAACAAGAATTTGTTTACTAAAGGTTAATAAAGAAAGAGATACATTAACAAACGTTATTCAGCATCTATTTATATCCAAGTATGCTTTTCTGTTGTGCTTCTTCACAATAAGCACAACACATTGACACGTTGATTATTGAGCCAAGCAAGCGAATAATCAAATGTATTATGACATATATATTTCTCCCTTGCTTTGCCTCACAAATAAGCATGTGAATTGGTTGCACCCCTTTAAGATATTTGGAAACATTTTGCAATTGATCTTTTTTTTTTTTTTAATTATTTAGCTTTTTTTGTTCAGCAGCCCTTCAGTTTTGAATGTATCTGGTTGCTGAGGTCCAATTTATACTAGTAACCCGGCATTTGGTTTGAATGAAGATAAATAGGAAAATAAAAAGTAGTAAAGATTAATAAGATGTTTTTATGCTGGAGTCCAGTAGATTACCAGTTGAAGACTTGAAATAAGGCAGAAGAGGATTGCAGATAATTCAGAAACTAAAAATATGAAGGACAATTGGATAGGATTGAAAGACAAATGTTGAAAAAAGAACATTTCATGGCTCATGCAATAAAAGATTGTCTAGAGCAGGTCTTGTCACCTGTAGCAACTGACCAGGCAGTATTTACAAATTGCAGAATGTGCCACAGAAGTAGATGTTTTGTATAAACTAAGTTATAAAGAAGAGAAACTTTTATTTAGGAGAATATATTGCTGTTAAGCGCAATGAAATCTTACCCCTGAAGATAATAAATGTACCAGGAAATGAGTCATTTGATCTGTAGCACTGTTGTGCAATATTGTGTAAGCTTTAAAAAATGTTCAGAAACTTTTCTCAGCCTCTGCCCTAGTTTGATTCATTTGGCCAAACCATGCTATCTGCATCTTTTAAAAATAATCTCATACTCCACATCTGTTTCTGTTGCATAATTCCCTCATGTTTAGAGCTAGCATGCTTCTTCCTCTTTTGTTTTTTCATTTTTGTTCCTTCTTGTTTATTGTACATTTGAGGTTTAAAAGATATCGTACCTTCAGATAGTATGCTTTATCCAGTAGATCAGTGGTATAGCTGTCAAGCTGTGTAAACCTGAATTGCCAACACTTCTACTGTATGTGGTGTTTCCTGCAAAGATGTCCCGCTGGAGGCTCTTTACAGGTTCAAAAAAGCCATGTTTTTTGGATTCAACCAAAATGCTCCTTTTGCTGTACTCCGTTCCCAACAGCAGTTAAAATAATGAAATCCAAGGGTTTGGATGCCATTCATCCAAAACACATTATTTTTGATAAAAAATAAATCTTGCATGAGCATTCGGTGTGAGAAGTATTCTGTATTATGAATTCTGTTAGATTATAAATTTTATATTACTGCAAATATATAGAAAACAAATTTTACACACTGCCTTTGTTATTTATAAATACCAAACAAGAAAATTTTGGTTTTATCTTTACAACTCTTCTCAGCAAAAGTCTTGCATGCAGAATAACCCAATGATGTATAAGAATATCTATGGTATTTACCTAGATTCTGATGGTATGCAGTCTGCAACAATGCTCAGTAGACGCTTTGGCAATATACTAGTTATCCCTATTTCTTGAACTAAGTAAAATTCATGTTTTAACAACCTCTTAAAGGAAAGGTAAAATCACTGTGGTTGCCAAGTTGTTAACTGCCTCGCCCCAATGATCCTTGCCTTACCTGTTACTTTGTGTTACTGTTTACGGAGCTCTATCACTTCCATTTTTATTCTTTTTTTTTTTTTTCGAATAAGTTCTGTACTGCACATGTGCTCCCCAGAACAATCATGCAGTGCAGTTATCCCATGAACAATACTCCGGGCTGGTGAGTTTCTTGAAAGAGGTGCTAGGTAAAAAGTAAGAAACTAAAGTCACAGTGAGGTGTCTCACAACTTGGCAAATTGTTTTGCTGCGGAAATTACGCCAATAGACTTGTGTGGTGTCGTGCGTCAAAAAAAAAATTGCAGTGTCTCAAAACATTTTTGACACCCATAGACTTTTTAAAGCAATTTTAATTAGAATTGTTAACGAAACGGGTCAAATTCGCTCCAGCCTACTTGCTACCTTTTGTGATTTTATCTATCATTTTCATTTAACAACATTGCTTGATAAGGCTTTGGGTTTTTGCAAAATTAATCACTTTATTCTTCTACACTAGGAGAGAGATCGATATGCATATAAGATTCATCTACCAGAAACTGTAGAACAGCTGAGAAAATTCAATGCAAGGCGGAAATTAAAGGTAAGAGCAATGGCAGTACATTGATTATTGTTTTTATTTCTAATGCACGTGCATAGTGGTATTGAAAAACACAAAGTTGCACAAAGTAGCTATGTTTGCATACTTGTGTGCAAATATTTAAACCCATGATTTTGTTATGATCTTGACACCAATGCTGTTTACATGTCCATCCAATCTTATTTTAAATATTGCTATGAAAACCGGAACCCTTTGCTGGCAATACCTTTTTTTTTTTTTCTTTTTTTTTTTTTACAGTCCTGATAACGTCAGGATTCTGTGAAATGGTGCATGTAATCTGGCACACTTGAGCTGCCAATGCAAATGCTTTTTTTGATCGAATTTAAAGCCAGTGTAATGTATAGGACCAGAACAGTTACAGTCTCCCTATTTGGGTATGATTAGAGCTATAGCTAACCAGCATAAAATGTAGGCTTCTGAGGACTATGTGGCAGAGACCTGTGGTTGTTCAGCTCACCAATAGAAACTTGGAATCTGGGTGCACATGCCCCAGACCTGCAGCTCAAGGATGCTATTAATACAATATTGTAGCGGGCATGCACAGATTCACAAGGCATTTAAGTAAATGAAAAATAATTCATAACAAGCCTATAATTAATGAATGTGTGCACATAAGGCTGTTTTTATACCTTACGTGTACATGTTTATGTAATATAGTAATCTATTTTTCATTTACCGAAACACCTTTTTGTGGATATATGTGTGCCTGCTACAATCTTGTGAAAAGTTACCTCCGTGTTCTGCAGAAACCCCATTTCTACTGGTGAACTATATCTACTATTGAATTGTATGAATCCTTTTCATTTAGATGTACTCAGCCCCCACCCAGTGTGAACCAATCACTGGCGCCCCGTGGGTGCCCTATTTAGCCAAATATTTGCACTTACTCTTTTGCATTAAAGTACTATAATATGGGCAAGATTTATACTTGAGACATATTTTTAACCAGACTGTATGGGGGAAAAAGTTTGCCTTGTGATCTGAATTTAAGGAAATAGCCATCAGCTATTTTAGTTATGCAATATTTAATTTACTGTAACAGGAACTTAGCACGAGGGTACAATGCTTACAACAAGCATATTTGATGTTTTAAACATTGGTGGGCTTTTTACTTCTCTTTAAACAAAAGAAGGGGTTTATGCATTTTTCCCTTATTAAAAGCCAAAGGAGTAACTTTCATACAGAGAACATAAATAACAATACATAGTGTTGTTTAAATGTTACATTAGAGTGCAAATTCGTTTTAGAATGCAATCCTTAAAAGCCCTAACCCTTTAATGCTGAAGCTAACCCCGTATTGGCGTGGATAAACACTTTTAGCAACCAGTGCAGTATGTTCAAAATAGGGTAAAAGCTGTCAGTCCACCATTAACCTAAAGGTGGGCATAACCAGGACCATCTTTGTCTTTGTCTGCTTGGGTTTGACAGTATGCAAGATCCCACATACGGCATGGCCACCTTTCTATTGTGCAAAGAGCTTTGGTTCCGCCTCAATTGGCTGACATGGTGCATCAGCAGATGAAATTTTCAAGCCTACCCAAAACTCAAACCAACCAATACCCATAGTACTTGTATATTGGTCAAAATTGGCAAGCCCCAATTTCTATGTATGCAGATGATACACTCCTGTACTTAGCTAACATAGATCAAGCCCTACCGCTCTCTTTAAATCTAATACACATACTAACTACTCAGGCCTAAAAATTAACTGGTCTAAATCGGTGCTCTTCCCAATCGACCCTCTCCTGCCATATTCCCCCACACATCTACATGGCCTACAATGGGTGGAGACTTTTAAAAAAAATTTGTGGAACTCCACATATACCAGATCCTTAGGTATATAGAACAAAAAACAGAGGCTTGCACTTGACTACCCTTAACTCTTATGGGATGTTTTAATCTGTTTAAAATAGTGATTTTACTTTACAATTGCCAACAAACTTAAGAGGCTTAGCAGCCGCAAACCTATTTCCCTACTATCTTGCAGCGCAGATGGCAGTGGTCTGACAATGGGCAACACTATCCTTAACTAATACAGCGACCCTCTTAGAAGCTCAATTACTGGGATCTTTGGAGGAGCTAAAAAGTATTATAACGTGGCACAAAATATACCAAAAATGCTCCCCACTTATGAGTGCTACAGTTAGGGCCTGGAAAACAGCTCTTCAGTTTTTCCCCAAAACACAGCAATATTGCTCCAGTTATACTGTGGTGCAACTAACAATTACAGCACACTGGATCCACAAGTGTGGGCTAGATTTAATATTAAGTATATAGCATATGTAATAGAGGAAAGCAAATTCTTACCGTTCCAAACCCTTAAACAAAAAAATTCACTCCCCAATCACGTTTTCCTGCTACCTACAGTTAAGTCATGCAATGGAAGCCCAATTTGGAAAACTGCCTTTAGATACCAAGACACCAAGAAGGCTGGAACTGGGAATACACACACTACAAGCAGCTGTGTGCCAAATGGCAACTGAATGTCCCACAGATTACAGAAGAGCTCCTTGACACAATATCCTTGACACAACATTTAAAGGGGTCATTTGGGGTCAAACTTGGGGTTTTGTTTACCTTTAAGGAACATTTTTTCGATTTAATAAACCTTAGCATATGTTATTCTCACCAATTCCAATTATCCACAAAGTTGTGTTTTTATTCATATGATTAACAGCTAACATGCTCTTTGCCAAACTGCCCTGTAAAATATATTTTCTTTGAGCAGCCTCATGTGTTATAGAGACACATAAGCAGCTTTGTTCATTCCATACATTTGCTTAGATTCAGGGGAACCAGGTAGGTTGTGACTGATTTTTTTTTAATTTTATTACATTTTTTCAAATGTAATTAAGGTAAATTTTTCAAAATGTTAAATATTATGAACACACTTGAAGTAACTGTTATGATAATTCTGGTTATGCAGGGAGCAGTTCTAGCTGCTGTGTCTAGCCACAAATTTAATTCATTCTATGGGGATCCTCCTGAGGAGTTGCCTGACTTTTCTGAAGACCCAACATCATCAGGTATGTCTTCAAGTTATATTGAAGCTAAATATCTATTCTTAATTATTAAAGGGGTTATTCACCTTTAAATTAACTTTTAGCATTATGTAAAGAATATTTTTAGACAAATTGCAATTGGTTTTCATTTTTTATTATTTGTGTTTTTTGAGTTATTTCGTTTTTTATTCAGCAGCTCTCCAGTTTGCCAGGGTTCAAATTAACCTAGCAACCATGCATTGATTTGAATAAGAGATTGAAATATGAATAGGAGAGGCCTGATTAGAAAGATGAGTATTAAAAAGAAGCAATAACAATACATTTGTAGCTTTACAGAGCATGTGTTTTTAGATGGGGTCAGTGACCCCCATTTGAAAGCTGGAAAGAATCAGAAGAAAACTGCAAATAATTAAAACAAACTATACAAAATAAATAATGAGGACCAATTGAAAAGTTGCTTAGAACTGGCCATTCTATAACATACTAGAAGTTATCTTAAAGGTGAACCACCCCCTTTAATGTACATAAGTTACCTGTATGTCATATTTATTGTTTTCTGCTGATAAGTCTGCTTTAGTAAGTAAGTGTTACTTGAATTTCTTAAACCTGTTTTTCCAACCTAACTGTCCCTTCTCAACCTGTCAGAGTTTCTAATGCTAATAGACTACTGCCGCAGAAATATGGCAGCCCTCTCGTAGAGGAACATGGGGGATTAGATATTTAATGTAAAGAATCGGGCAAGCACTTAAGGCAGAATTATAAATAGCATGCAAAGACAATGTTATGATAGATGTAAGCAAATGTTTCATTTCTGATGTCACTTTCTCTTTAATTCAAAAGAACTTTAATTTAGTATAAAGGTAGGCAGAGCTATGGTGACAGCACTGTACTAGAAACATAGCTCTGCATCAGGAGTAAAGAAAATAACTGCAGCTGTGAACAATTACCCGTACTTCATTAACAGGACTAGTGTTCAGCCAATAAAATCAGCAAATCAATCTAATGAAGGGGATTTTATCCACTTTAGTAATCGCTAAAACTATGTAAGGTTATTAAATGGGTCACACAGTCCATTCACTTTTTATTTAAAGGGTAGTACACATTTCAATGGGCACAAATTAAATATTGCTTCAGCTTGCTTTCTATTTTAGAATTGCTTACTAAAATGCAAATCTGTTTAATTTTCCACTCATTTGTTACCATTAGCAACTCGGTAAACCAGATTACTGACTTTTATAACAATTAGAGAAATCATTCATGAGTTGGTATTAATGATGCCCCAAATGCATGATTCGGTTTGGGCAAAAGGCCAAGATTCGGCTTTTATCAGCAGGATTCGTATTTGGCCGAATCCAAGCGCCTGGCCAAACTGAACCCAAAAAATTATGTGATTTTTTTCATTACACAAACAAGGAATTCAAGAAATTTTTACTCTCTTTCCCCCTTGTTTCAATAATTTATATATCCAAATTAGGGTTGGATCCAGTTCGGCCCAGAATCTTTCACAAAGGAATCGGGATTTGGCCAAATCCTAAAATAGTGGATTTGGTGCATCCCTATTTGGTACATTTCTCTGCAGCAGCTTCAGCTTCTACTGTTGAACCTCAAGCATGTCTAAAGTGTTTCACAAGCAAATGTTACTATTTCATACATTAGTACTTTACATTTCTTGATGTAGCTGAGAAATGTATCTATTTACAAGGTCATCTACCTGGCTTACAGAGTTTATTTGAGGCGGAGAGAAATGAAAGTTCAAAGATAGTAACTTTCTGCCCCTATAAATTGTTTTCATAATTGTAATTTTTATATGGCTGGGTATTCATCAGATTTGTGTTTTGTGGCATTTTTTGTTAATCCAGTTATAGTAAAGTCTTTTAAATATGGGCTGTTTCAAATGCTGCTTCTAGGTCTTCACCCCTGTGATTATCTCTCCTGCACTGGGTTGAGTTGCTGCATAATAAAAAATGTTTCTAATATAGTTAGGCAAACATGTAATCTATAAAGGCTGGAGTGACTGGATGTCTAACATGCACTCTTTCCAGCTCATTATTATATTTCAAGGACTTAAACAATTCTTTGGAGTTTTATTTATCATTGGCTGAGCTTTCAAATTATGCATCATAACAAAATTAGAAAGTTGCATGAAATTGTGTACCCCAACAGAGATATTACAGCAATACTTAGTTGAGCCTCCTTTTGCAAATGTAACAGACTCTAGACGCCTCCTATAGCCTTTGATGAGTGTCTGGATTCTGGATAGCTGTATTTTTGACCATTCGTCCATACAAAATTTCTCCAGTTTAGTTCAATTTGATGGCTGCTGAGCATAGACAGCCTGCTTCAAATCATCCCATACATTTTCGATGTCAAAGTCAGGGGAATGTGATGGCCTTTTCAGAATATTGTACTTCTCCCTCTGCATAAATGCCTTTGTAGATTTCGAAGTATGTTTAGGGTCATTGTCTTGCTGGAATATCCAACCCCTGTGTAACTTCAACTTTGTGACTGATGCTTGAACATTATCCTGAAGAATTTATTGATATTGGGTTGAATTCATCTGACCCTCAACTTTAACAAGGGCCCAAGTCCCCAAACTAGCCCCACAGCATGATGGAACCTCCACCAAAGTTGACAGTAGGTAGCAGGTGTTTTTCTAGCAATTTGGTGTTCTTCTTCTTTTTTGTTATGACCAAATAACTAAATTTGTGTCTCATCAGTCCAAAGCACTTTGTTCCAAAATGACTGTGGCTTGTCTAAATGAGCTTTTGCATACAACAAGCTACACTGTTTGTGGTGTGAGTGCAGAAAGGGCTTCTTTCTCATCGTCCTGCCATACAGATGTTCTTTGTGCAAATTGAGCTGAATTGTAGAATGATTTACAGATACACCATCTGCAGCAAGATGTTCTTGCAGGTCTTTGGAGGTGATATTTAGGTTTTCTGTAACCATTCTCACAATCCACCGCGTTTGGCCCTCCTGTATTTTTCTTGACGTGCCCGACCTGGGTTTTACAGCAACTGTGCCTGTGGCCTTTCATTTCCTGATTCCATACCTTACAGTTCAAACTGACCGTTTAAAATAGCGGAGATAGCTTTTTGTCGCCTTCCCCTAAACCATGATACTGAACAATCTTTGTTTTCAAATCTTTTGAGATTTGCTTTGAGGATCCCATGCTGTCACTCTTCAGATGAGTCAAGCACAACTTGCAATTGGTCACCTTAAATACTTTTCTCATGATTGGACACACCTGCCTATGAAGTTCAAGGCTTAACAAAATAATCCAACCAATTTGGTTTTGCCAGTAATCCGTATTGAGCAGTTATATGCATTCAGTGAGCAAAACTATAAGGGTACCCAAATTTTTGCACAGCCAGTTTTTCACATTTGATTTAATTTCATACAACTCAATACTGCTTCACTAAAAATCTTTGTTCAGAAAACACCCCAGTACTCTGTTCCTGGGAAATGAAAGACGTACCACTGTTGTCTTTTTGTTTGGTTTGGTTTAGTAGCCCCTGAATGACACTGGCTAAAGGTACACATCTTGTTATCCATAGAAATCCACAGAATTAGTATACCCCAAGACACTACAATTTAGTGCAGGGGTGCCTAAAAGGTAGATCGGGATCTACCAGTAGATCTCAAGACACTGTCAACAAACAGCTTGTCTAAATCACCCTCCTATTTCATGCTTTTCATTCAAATATTTATTATGTTAGTTACATAAGAAATAGTTACTAAATATAACAATATATATTTTCTCATAAATCAATATTCAAGTAATGTTTTCCATGGGACAAAATGCCAACAATGATTTTATGGATATAGATCATAATGGGACATCATCGCTAAAAGTAGACCTCGCATTAGTAAAGTATGGGCATTCCTGATTTAGTGTATAACTTACATTAATGTTTCTACCAAAGTACAAAGCCTTGCATTTATCGACACTTATTCTCATTTGCCAGTTTGGTTTCTTTTCCAATTTAGTCAAATTGCTCTGTAAAGTGGCAACACTTGAGTATATTTTATGTATACAGTACTTTAAATGCCCACCTGAAGGTCTTTACCCATGTCACCCACGATAACAACTTGACCTTGCCTTTTCCATTTATAATAGTAGCTGGGCTACATTCTCCTTTCTTTATATTGGGGGGTTTTCAGCATACACCAATGCAAATTTTTCTTTGTGACCAGACATAGTGACAATGCACAGAAGGATTTTACACAACCAGGTAGTCTACAACCCACTAACTTGGGCGGAGAGCTAAAGATCTATTCAGCTCTCCTCTCCCAGGTAGATATACAGGTATAGGATCCATTATCTGGAAACCCTTTATCCAGTAAGCTTCAAATTATGGAAAGGCCACTCCCATTTCATCCAAATAATCAAATTTTTTTTAAATGATTTCCTTTTTCTCTGTAGTAATAAAACAGTACCTTGTATATGATCCAAACTACGCTATAATTAATCCTTATTGGAAGCAAATTTATTGCCCGAAAATCGGCCCGATCTCAATCTGCCAGGTTAAAAAATCCAGGTGGTCGGATCAAGGGACTGCATAAACGCACAGATGCGCCCACAATGCACCCATATCAGTTGCATTATAATCTGATTGTTGGGCCCTAGGGCCCATAATATGATTAGCCCGATCTTACCCATTCAATAAGGGCATATCGGGGAGAGATGCACTCGTTTGGCAACATTGCCAAACAAGCGGATCTCTACGTCTATGCCCAACTTTAAAATGGTCGGGTGATCACACAGTCTGGTTGGAGAAAAATATGAAAAGAATTTTGTGCTGGTCAACCAATTTAACACTGTTGCTTGATGTCTCCTTTACCACATTTGTGTTTAGATGTTATTCCATGAATTTTGCAACTGAAGCAATGGTGCACAGTTGAACAACCTTATGGGCACTTAAAAGGATGTTGTCACATTCCAAATTTATGTTTTATTTCTATAGTTTTAAAATTCAGTGCATCTAAGAATTATCTTCCATGCTTATTGTTAATCCTCTATGATGTGCAAAGTAGTGGTATAATAAATAAATAATATTAATATACATTTTTTTTCTTTGTCTTGTGAGCCTAAAAGTTTATCTAAAATCTATGCTATAATGGAAAATTAAGTGTGTGGTTTGTCAGTCCGGAAATAGATGAGTTATAGGAAGTAGATTTGTCGATGTGTGCATAAATACTGACAAACTATTTCTGAAGTAAATTAAACAATTTTTGCCAAGGTTACATAGCTTAACCGTATACATTTTCTGGTGAGGTTAACCCTTTTTTTATTCTATATACCGTAGTTTAATTGTTTGCTTTTTTCTTCTTCTCGTTTTGAAATGGGGGTCACTGATCCCATCTAAAAAACAAATGTCCTGTAAGGCTACAAATATATTTTATTTGCTACTTTTTATTACTCTCTTTCTATTTAGTCCTCTCCTATTCATATTCCAGAATAGGTAGCACTATTGTTCAACTCTGCTACCATTATTTGGCAAGCCCATGTTTTAACCTCTGTTTTACTGTGTTGAGACATTTATTGGGACATTATGTGTGCATTTTTAGACTGTTAATACTGGGGCAGTTTTTGGTTACAATTTTCAGTCTGTTAATTCAGTTTTTGTTCATGTGTTTTCATTGCATTTTGTTTGTATTCAATGAATAGTACAAAACTTATTTTATGCCTTGCCCAAGCTTAACCACAATACTGAAAAAGACCAATGGACCATTTGTAACCTTTAATAAGCTGCCACAAATAAGTGATATCACCTTCAGCTGGCCATACACGGGCAGATTTGGTCACCATCCTGTGAACAATCTTATCAGTTTACCAGTCACTTTCATGAATGATTCATCAATCAATGGTTAATATGTGATGAGATGTTTGTTGTATCTTTGTCCTTTTGGATGCAAGATCATCCATATATTAACCAATATGTTCCTTTGTTACTTTTGCACTAACCCTGCCATGTGCCGTGAACATTGATTATCTGACTTCCCATCCACTGACCGATTTCATTGTTTCACAACAGAACTTTTTGAACCTGTCCGATCGACTGTTAGGACAATGTTTTCTGAATGACAAAAAAAAATGTTTACTATCGTTTGCTCTCCATAGACGTAGTAGACCATTTTTATATTTATTTTTAACTTAGTAAGTTAGGTTAAAAAAAGACACATCCATCAAGTTCAGCCTTTAAACTTTTTTAACCTGCCTAACTGCTAGTTGATCCAGACGAAGTAAAAAAAAAAACCCATCTGAAGCCTCTCCAATTTGCCTCAGAGGGGGGAAAATATTCCTTCCTGACTCCAAAATTGCAAACAGACTAGTCCCTGTAAGAACCTGGATTAATTGGTTGTTTCCCACGATAAAATCTGCCTCTGTATGAACACCAGCCCAGGTTGTCAGGTGCCTAACATTTGGGACATCCCACAGTATTTATAACTTCTACTTCAAAAAAAAAACCTGCCAGCCATGGGTTTTTTTCTCTCGAAAGTTATCATTTTATACCCTGTCCCAGTTGCTATTGAAAGCAGTGTTTGTCCCTTTTTATTCTCTGCCCTTACGTCTCAGACTGTTGATACAATGTAAGACAAGCAGCTGATTAACAAACCTGTCTTTGCTGGGGAACCAAGACTTTTGTAACATTGTTTAAAAAGTAACAACCAGGAGTTAGGCAAATGCTTTCAGTAGCAATTGTTTTTACAAATAATTTTAAGAGCACTGAAATTTTGTAATTAATATATATTGGGGGAAAAAAATTGTTTTCTTTTATTAGGTACATTTTTATTTTGGAGTTGACTTGTCCTTTAAACTGCCTCCAGCACAGCAGTACCTGTAGTCATAATGGAGATGCAGGAGCAACACTTGTTCCTTTAGTTATGCTGAGCTGGGGGCAGCACAATCTTTTCATAGACTAGAGTATATATTAAAACAATACACCAGCCTATCAGATGATTGCATTTCCTGCAGCCCAGAGTGACCAGCACACATTCTGCTTCCTATAGTAATGTTTGAGTGTCAGCTGTGGTAAGCACCATTAATAGGGTTTTTGGGGAACTCTTCTGCATGTTTATCTCTGTTTCCTAAGCACACATCAGTATAACTTTAAGGCTGATAGAATTTAAGTCTATTATAATTAGTCCTTCACCCACCTCCCCCCCCCCCCTCAATTTAAAAAAATGGTTAATTAAATCCCACCTTTGGCCTTGACCCCTGTTGCCCCAACCAAATCCCATTATGCCCAGAGCATGCCCAAGCCCCACCCACTCACTTTCGCATCTCTCAGGTACCTCTTGTACCACCTTCTGGACTTGGGCCCTGCTTCCTGTATAGTTACAGCCCTGCTTTTAAAAAAAAAAATCCAACAACTTCAACATCTTCTCCCAGAAAAACCTATGTACCTGCTGTGTCTCAGGAGCAGAGTGAGTCTGGAGCAGCGCATTTTGATTATTTGACAAATGGAGAGACATGGGAATGCACTGCTCGATAACGGTGGAACAGTCGGCAAACTTAAATATATTCTATGTATAGCAGATGGTCTGTCTTTAGAATAAAAGTATATATCTTATGTATCTTAGCTTTTTCATGAGTTGCCCTCTTCTTCTGACTTTTTCCAGCTTTCAAATGGGGGGGGGGGTCACTGACCCCATCTAAAAAACAAGTGTTTTGTAAAGCTACAAATTTTTTGTTATTGACACTTTTTATTGCTCATCTTTCTATTCAGTCCCTCTCCTGTTCCTATTCCAGTTTCTTAGTCAAATCAGTGCATAGTTTCTATGGTAATTTGGACCCTAACAACCAGACTGCTGACATTGCAAACTGGAGAGCTGTTAAATAACTCGAAAACGATAAATAATAAATGAAAACCAATGGCAAATTGTATCAGAATATCACTCTCTACACATCATACTACAAGTTAACTCAAAGGCGAACAACCCCTTGAAGTCTTATTCTTAGGCAGTTTGCGTCTTTCTTCTGCTTTGTAGCAATTATAATGTAGAAGTTGGAGAATCACTGCTTTGATGTGTTAGTTATTCTAAATCCTCCCATCCTAACCCCAGTCTGTTTGTAACATGCCCTGTCTGATAATCTTACTTTCCCTTTTAATGCTTCTTCACTAGGACTTCTAGCAGCAGAAAGTAGGTATCCCTTATTTCTCTACAACTTCTTTCTCTGTTTGTTAATGCATTTGTCCCTGTTCCTAAATATTTCTCATTCAAACATATAAGTGGACATTTGTCCGTTCAAACTGATAGCATAGGAGCTTACACTTGTTTGCCTATTAGTTTAAGAAAATGCATTTTTCCAAAAATTCCAAAATCAAATTTGACAAACAATATTTTGTTTCATGACTTTTCAGCATGTTTTGTTTCCTTCTTTTCATGCATGCTCCATTTTTTTTTGCAATTTTTTTCATAAATCTTATAGACTATTGAAAATATTTTTTATTTCAGACAAAACATTTAAAAAAAAAAACATAACCTGGTGGTGGGGGGGGGGGTTTATGGGAATTGCACAGTTAAAAATCTTTCTTGGACTTAGTAAATAGGTCTTCTGCTGTATGTAAAAGTATAGAAGAAATGTTCTTTGCGAATGCGATCCATAATCCAGTGATCTCCAATAGTGCCTAAGCAGCAACATGTAATTCTTCACCCTTTTAATGTTGCTTGCTCTTAAAACAATGCTCATGTTTAAGTTCCTTACTTAGAGCCAAGTCATGTAGGCTCATATACACAAGTGCACTGACAGAGAGGCTTTTGCAGACTGCCAGTCTGCCTGGGGCTAAAGAAAAGCCTAATATAACCCTTATTAAATTATACTTGTGTGGTTCCCTCATAGCAATGCACTTTTGAAAGTTGTTCCTGGTAGAATAAATTGAGGAACTTTGCTCTAAGCCAAGGCATTACAAATATTTCAAAAATAAATATTCACGGCAGAGTTATGTAACTGAGGTTTAATTACAAATAAATTATTATAAATCTGAAGAACAGAGCAATGGAATTGGCAATGCTCTGATGAAGTGAGAGGGATTGGGTATCCTGTGGGATGGCAGGGGAAGAGGATTTACTTCTAGAAAAAATTTGCTGGAGAATTATGTATTAAAACATTGAAAGGATAAGCAGTTCATTAAAAACCTAATAAAAGGAGTAAAATATCATTTTAAGCTGCACTCGCCCTCTAAAATATATCAGAAAACAGATATTAGCTCTAAAACTTATTCTGATCTTTCACAATTTAACACTTGAGCTGCTCAGCGTGAGCAATGTGTTACATGCCCTGCATAACAAATATCTGCTTAAACAATGATCTACATTCTGGCCCTAAAGTGCTTACATTAGAAATCAGTTTCTTTTTAAATCCTTGTTTCATGTCTGTCAATTTAGCAGCCAGTTGTGTTCAAGAGAAAAAAGAAAATTGTAGTTTATGCACATAGCCATTTTTTTTCTTTTACATTCCTGTGTCCTTTAGCTCTGCAGTGTATTTCTTTATTGTTTCTGAATGTCTCTGGTTAAAGCATAGCCTTTAGCTCATGCTACTCATTAATCATAGCTAGTCAATAATTTTGACTATGGATCTCGTATTCTTTGAATTTAGAGTTTCTTTTCCACCCCCACCCCCCTCCTTTATTTGCTTACAGGAGCGGTGTCACAAGTACTGGATAGCCTAGAAGAGATTCATGCGCTCACAGACTGCAGTGAGAAGGACCTCGACTTTCTTCATAGTGTTTTCCAAGATCAACATTTGCATACTCTCCTAGATGTAAGTGTATCTGTTCAGTATTTAAATTTGTTTGCAGCGCTTGTAGAAATCTCAACTCTGTTCATTTATGGAAATCCTCAGTACGTTGTTGGGCTGTTGTGGTTTTCCAGGTTCTCCTATTTTTTTTTAGCAGGCAATGTTCCCATCGTCTGTTTAATTTAGATTTATTTACATACGTGTATATATATATATATATATATATATATATATATATATATATATATATATATATATATATATATATATACTTTATATATATACTGTATATATAAATACTGTATATATAAATAATACACACACATATATGAACACACATACGTGTAGCACCATGCCTTAATGCTATTGCAACATTTGAACTGCACTTTAATCAGCTATTCCCTTGGCTTGTGTTCTGGTGATTTTTCCTGGAAAAATCTCAGGCAAAGTATCGAATGTGCTATTTTATTACTGTAATGGAAATCACAGCAGGATTTCTGCATAAATTGGAGCATGTTTATCTGCCTTTGAAGTTTCTGGATTTTATCTAGTCAATATTATTATAATGTTTTATACAGCATTACTAACTTCAGAGCACAGATTGCTTATAAGGAGCCTTTCATTAGATTACATTGCATTAATAAAATACTCAAGATCATTAGGGAATGTTGCAAAATACTTTCAGTATAAAAACTTCTGTTACTATTTTTTTTTAGTAAGCTTCTGTAATATTTAAAGTGAAAATGGGTTGGTTTACAACAATAATGGTTTCCATTCAAGCAACTGGCTGTGCAGCTGTAACATTAATGCCATCTGTGAAACAAATACAGCGCGTGTTCTCCCAGGATTGTTTGACAATGTATAGATATGGATAAAACCTAATTATTACAATTTTCCACTTTCATACATTTGAAGTTATTTGCTAAACAAGGCCTAAGATTGTTCCCCCATGTGCAGCAAGATAAAAAAAATCAAGGCTATGTTGCAATGTTCAAATGTAAGCCTACTGGTACATATGTTAACGTTAAGTTGGTATAATATGCGTATACGTATACAGGTATGGGATCCATTATCTGGAAACGTGATCCAGAAGACTCCGAATTACAGAAAGGCTGTCTCCCATAGACTCCAAATTTTTAAGAATTATTTTCTTTTTCTCTGTAATGATAAAATAGTACCTTGTACTTAATCGAAACTAAGATATAATTAATCTTTATTGGAAGCAAAACCAGCCTATTGGGTTTATTTAATGTGTTTATGATTTTCTAGTAGACTTAAGGCATGCAGATCCAAATTACAGAAAGATCGGTTATCCGGAAAACCCCAGGTCCCGAACATTCTCGAAAACAGGTCCCATACCTGTATATCTGTGTCATGCTGTACCATGCAATGAATGTTAGCTGACTTAATTGCTTGTGAGATCCTGTGGGTGCAGGTTTTTTACAAAAATTGCATAAAACAAGATAATGTAAAAAAGGTAATGTAAAATAATTTAATATTGAGTGGCCCCATTTTCTTTCTGGTTTAAATAACAAATTAGCAAATATTCTTGAGATTTAGTAACATGTTGTTGAAGTACATAAAGGGGAGTGTTACATCTAGCTTTATTTCCATTTAAAGGAGAAGGAAAGCTACGGAGGCATTTTATTGCCAATAGATTAGCTGCAATACTGCAAGCTAGAATTCTATATTTATTCTGTAGAATGTTTTACTATACCTGAGTAAAAAGCTCTAGAAACTCTTGTTTGTTTAGGATAGGAGCTGCAGTATTAACGTGGTGTGACATCACTTCCTGCCTGAGTCTCTCCCTGCTCTGGGCTCAGATTACAGCAGAGAAGGGGGGGATCAAACTGAGCATGCTCTTGCCCAGGGCAATGAGGTTTAAACTGAAGGCAGGAAGTCTGATACAGAAGCCCATGTGTACACAATAGAAGGGAAAAAATGCAGTGTTTCTTTTGACAGGGGACTCAGAGCAGTACTACTTTGGGGGTTTACTGGTATATTTAGATGGACCTTTCTGATAAGGTTTACTTAGTTTTAACCTTTCCTTCTCCTTTAAATGCATTTAGTGGAAAAGTGAACATTTTCAAAGAAATAGGCTAGAAATGCTTTATGTTATGTTTTGGCATTGTGTGACTACTACCAGGTGACTACAACCTGTTTAGCAGTGAAGATCACCCCTACTTGCTCCCTGTCTTCTTTTCCACTGGTTCACAACATATGTTATAATATATATATAGAGAGAGAATAAAAAATTCCCATTACAAGGCTAATTAATTCAGATTCACATTGCATTAAATTACATTACAAGTTAGCATCAGAATTTAGCCTCATCTTCTGACAGATGAAACTAAGCTTAGTTTCAACAGCAGTCCAGAGCACACTGAGCATGTGCATTGTCACTGACACTCAAAATATGGCCAGCAAAATCCATAATGATAATGTCCTTTGCGCAAGTTTTAAAGGGGTTGTTTTTCAGTTCAGTTGTTTTCAGATTGTTCTGCAGAAAGTCTTTTTTCAGTTACTTTCCTTTTTTTTTTTTTGCCATTTTATAAATATCTAAGTTAAAGGGGACCGTTACCGCAAAATAATGTTCCAAATCCTATTTTATTATGGTAGTCAAGCAAAATGAACTTTAATTACACAATATAAATTATTTTAATCTTGTTTCCATCAGTCTGGGAATTCATAATTATAGTAAGCAGGTAGGAGCCATTTTGTGGACACAGTTATTAAGGCAAGCCTTGTATCATCTCAGAATCATGTTTGTGCACCAGAATGGGGGACCTGATGTTCATTCCTATGCACTGGCTACAGAATTAAATGTTTAAGAGAACTGGGAGAATGTGGGGAAAGCAGTGACATCTTGGAAGTCACTTGACACTGACATTACTGAATTTTTCACCAAACTAGTTCCACATCTTTCGCCATCTAGATTGGAAATTGACAGAAACCATCAAGCATTGGGGAGGCCCCCTCAAGAAGGCAATCCCAGACATGTAATAATTAAATTGCATTATAACACAACCAAAGAAGCAATAATGCATGCTGCCAGATAATCTTCTCATTTAGAATATGAAGGCCACCTACTGCAACTTTTTGCAGATATTGCTCCAGCTACAATAGCCAAGAGGCGATCATTCAAACCAATAACAACGATCCTACAACAAAATAATATAAAAGATAGATGGGCTTTTCGTCTTCATTTTTTTTTCCGTGGGAAACAATATTCTGTATTTGCCCTAGATGAAGCAACTGAACTGTTACACCAATTACAGCTCAAACAGCGATCTACCAATTCCTCAACGAATCGAGAGGAAGATTGAAATATTGCCTGCGACAATGATACAAACAAAAAGGGAGTTGAAAAGATAATAACTTTGTTTATTTAATATCTTCTTTGCAATATTAGATGATCTATATAACTGTGAGTTATAAATGATTATTATGTGCTTATATGTTATGCATTTAAAAATATGAGAGGCTACAAATAACAACCTGTTATACCACTCAGAACAGGATTAAAACATGGGACGTCACATAAATGTGACGTGTGTGATACACAAGATTTTCAATCATACTTTGAATTTATATCAATGTTTGTTTATATTTTCAGTTAAGTTAATGGAATTAAGCCAAATCCGTCTACATTATAACCTTACTCCTAACAATGTTAATGATAAAATCCAGGTTTCTAAAAGCTAAGCAAACATACTTTAGCCAAATATTGTTGCAAAATTATCTGATCATATGGCTAATCTAAAAATTATTACACATAACCTGCAGGGTTTCAACTCCCCGCAATAACGGTCAAAAGCCTTTAAATATTATCGTTCCATTCACTCTGATTTTTTGTTCTTGCAGGAAATACACTTTTCTTTAGATTCTATGCCCTCTTTCTCTCAACTTAATTTCCAGTATATTACTTGGCTTCAGGTCCTGAAAAGAAAAATGGAGTGGTAATATGTTTTAGTAAAAGCCTACATTTTAAGCTCCAGACTGTAAAAAGGGATCCAAATGGCAGATATATTTTAATTGTTGGTGAAATACAAGATATGGTAATAACAATACTTAACTATTATGCGCCAAATACAGGTCAAGGGCGCTTTTTTGAAATGTTGAAGAACGTAATACAAATAAACCAACAAGGTCCGTTGATAATGGCAGGCGACTCTAACATTTGCTTAAATGCTAAACTTGACAAAACTTATAAGGACGTTTCTCAAACTAATATAAACGCACCCCAAACTAAGAAAATACTGGACATACTACAAAAGCTGTCCATAATAGATGCTTGGAGAGAAAGATGGCCCACAACTAAAGACTATACTTTCTTTTCTAACCCGCATAAAATATATTCCCGAATAGATCATATTTTCCTATCACAAAGTCTAATATCGAATTTAATCACTGCTAGAATTTTACCAATAGCACGGTCAGATTATTCTCTGGTATTGATAGAGTTACGGTCACTAATATGTAAACCTTTACAATATAGAAGGAGATTAAATAATGCAATCCTAGCGATTCCTCAGCTGCGACTACAAATAGAAGGAGCCATAAAACAATATTTTGATCTGAATCATGGTACAGTCTCTTCACCAATAACATTATGGGAAGCTCACAAATCTGTTCTTAGGGGAGAACTAATAAGTATAGCAACAGCTCGTAAAAAACAAAAGAAAGAAAAAATACAGGAATTGCAAAATAAACTGCTAGCTTTAGAATTACAAAATAAGACCAAATATTCCCCTAGAGTACAGAATGATATAATGTTAAAAGAGAACTAGATTTACAATACACTTTTGATATAGAGAATGCAACGCAATGGCAAACCAATAGACGATATTGTAAAGGTAATAAACCAGATACCCCTTTAGCTCGTACACTGCACTCTGTAATGCTCCCAAATACACCAATAGACGATATTGTAAAGGTAATAAACCAGATACTCCTTTAGCTCGTACACTGCACTCTGTAATGCTCCCAAATACACCTTTACATAAAATCCGGACTAAAACTACAGGCAATCCAGACAAAATATTGCAGGAGTTTATGGAATTTTATTCTAAGATCTATCAAGCCCCTACTAAATTTTATGAAATTCAAGCAGATAACTTATTTGCTCATATCCAATTACCTACTCTTACCCCAGAACAAAACGGTTATTCAATATTGTATAATAAAAAATTTGCCCCACTTTTGTCACTTTATCTTACCGCAATGTTTAACAAGTTATTGCAGGGAAATAAAATGCACCCAGAATCTATATTAGTGCAAATTACATTAGTGCCCAAACCTAATAAAGACCCGTTAGATTGTGGCAACTACTGCCTTATCTCCATATTGAACAATGATGTTAGGGAAAATATTAGCTACCCGATTAAATTATTTTTTAGCAATTTTAATACACCCAGATCAAGTAGGGTTTGTTCCTAATAGAGAAAGTGGAGAGAATATAGGGTGGTTAATACAATTAATATATACCCTTAACTCCCCCAAGACCCCAGTTTTAATACTATCCTTAGATATTCAAAAAGCATTTGACACAGTCACCTGGGACTATTTATACTATGTGTTAAAGAAATGGAATTTTGGAGACAAGTTCATTCTACTTATTCAGGCTCTATATAACACTCCACAAGCTTTTTTAAAATGGGGTCCTTTTGCTTCCAAAAACATTACGTTACATAGAGGAACGAGGCAAGGATGTTCCCTATCCCTGCTCTTATTTATACTAGCAATTGAACCCCTAGCAATGTTGGGTAGACAGGATCCGAATATAACTGGGATACCAATAGGACAACAAGTACATAAGCAAATGTTGTTTGCAGATGATATGTTATTGACAATGACTAACCCACTTACATCCCTACCCCATATATTTAATATTCTTGATACTTTTGGAACAGTCTTGGGTTTAAAGATAAATTCGACAAAGTCTGAAGCCTTGTCTTTGGGTATAAGCCAGATGCATAGAAAATTAATTCAACTTAACTTCGACTTGCAATGGAAAGATAAATATTTGAATTACTTTGGGGTTAAAATAACTCCCAACCTCGAAGGATTATAACAAGCCAATTATGCCCCACTCAGGGTAGAAATTGAAAAAATGTTGACAGCTTGGTCAAAATTGCATATATCGTGGTTATAGATCGAGTTTTGCCAATAGAGGTCCCAAAATGTAGCATAACTAAAATGCAGTCTAGACTTAAAAAAATGTATTTGGTCTGGGAAAAAATCAAGATTATCACAAAAAACTCTCATAATGGCTAAAAATAAAGGAGGGCTAAGTGTCTCTAACTTGTTTATTACCAGGCCGCACAAATTACACCAATAATTAATTTTTATAGACCCACTCTCCCGCTATGGGCTCAAATTGAAATTGAACGGTTAAAACCAATCAATCCAGACCTATCACTTCTACCCCTGTATTAAAAATGGCATTAGCTACCTGGGATCAGGTTATACAAAAAACAGCTTTGAAGTCACCTCACTGTCCAGCTACTGTATGCCTGTAGTTGGTAACCCCATTTTTAAACCAGGGTTACAAGAAAGAGATTGGCAGTGGTGGCAAATGCATAACATGCTATATGAAAGTCAATTTTTGGGTTTACAAGGTATTATAAAATGGTCTACTCTAACTGCCCGATGTGATCCTCCACAGATAGAAGGCTTTAGATATCTTCAAATCCAACACTTTATTAATAAAGTGTTTAAAGACTGCAATAATGTCTTAAAGGAAAACTATACCCCCCAAACAATGTAGGTCTCTATTAAAAGAATCTGAGTAAAACAGCTCATGTGTAAAACCCTGCTACATGTAAATGAACCATTATCATAATAATATACTTTATTAGTAGTATGTGCCATTGGGTAATCATAAATAGAAAATTGCCATTTTAAAAAATAAGGGCCGCCCCCTGAGATCGTAAGATTCACTGTGCACACATACAAACCACATGTAAGGTCACATGAGCCAATTAACAGACAGAGTTCTGCCTTTTGCTTCCTCACTTCTTCCTGTTACAGTTAGTGTTGTAGTATTTCTGGTCATGTGATCTCTGAGGCAGCACAGATAGAGTCACGAAATGGTGGTTCAAGGCAAGAGATGTAAAAGGGAAATATTTATGTAAATATATATTCCAGTTTGGTAAGATTCTTTAACATGTCATTCAATTTGATATAAACTATCTGTTGCTTAAGTATTTATTTTGGGGGTATAGTTTTCCTTTAAAGGGATACTTTCATGGGAAAAAAAAAAAATTTCAAAATGAATCAGTTAATAATGCTGCTCCAGCAGAATTCTGCACTGAAATCCATTTCTCAAAAGAAAATGTTTTTTCCCATGACAGTATCCCTTCATCCGCCAGGGAACAAATGTGTATTAAATTTCCCTGTAATAGAGGAATTATAACCATACTTTATAAACAAATTTTAAACTCATCGACTTCTACTCTCCCAAACTATACTAAACAGTGGGAAAAGGAATTGAATAGAACAATAGATGAGACATCTTGGCAGCAGATCTGGGAAAATACAGCCAGTCAATATTTTGGCACAAGAAACTCAATACAAAGTAACATTTGGATGGTACATGGTTCCTGCTAAATTACATAAATATTACCCTAATTCTAGCTCACTATGCTTTAGGAATTGTGGTATGGAAGGATCAATGTCATTTGGTGGAAATGTAAAGAGGCTTTCTGATTTTGGTCTAGGATATTTACATTAATTGATTCAATCACTGGGATTAATCTTCGAAAAGATCCCATGCAAGCACTGCTGAATGCAGCAATCCCTATATCAAACAAATATACTCGAAAATTGATAGTTCATTTTCATAGCAGCGAAACTATTGCAGCCTCCTGAAAGAAACGTTCAATTCCTATAGCTATGTTTCGTCTCCAAATGAACTGGATAATGGTTAACAAAAAATTGTTGTGCATAAATGCGAATAAATATGATATCTACACCAAAATCTGGACACCTTGGATAACGTACATTAGTTTGTAATAATGGCAGTATATTGAGAATGTATATTGGGCTTGTGTATTAATTAAGATTAATTAATTAAGATAAATTAAATAATAACGTTTGATAGAGCTGAAACCTAAAGCTGAGAAATCTGGACAATTTAATAAATTACAATAGGAAAATATCAGATATAAAGTTAATTGATAACATGAGAGTAGACGGTCAAGTTTTATAAAGTTTTAGTTATGCTTTTATTGGCATGCAATTTGACTTTGCCACACATGCATCAAAAATATGAATATGTACAGCAACAATGATGAAAACTTTTGTTTTATCTTGTGATGTGTCTGAACGAGATGCTTGCACTCTCCTCTGTGTAGGAGAACATTTATTATCTGAAAGTAAAGGAAAAAATGTCATGTGAATATTGTATTGCTAACCAATAAAAAAGTTTTGAAAAGAAAATGGAAAAAGTCTTTATTTCTGGTGAACTGTCTGAAACCAACTGAACTGAAAAAAGTAAACAAATCGAAGGTGAACAACCCTTTAAAGGCCTAGAATATTACTGTTATATAGGGTTGTTGAACCTCTAGGCTGGTGCACTAAGTTCTAGACATTTTTAGTATGCAAAGGAATGCATAATCTTTTCTAAATTTGCTTGCATGTTGTTTATAAAAAGAAAGTACTGGATAACTTATAAAAAAATAAAAATCCACAAAGTTCTGATAATTATCTCTGCAACTCCTATTTAACGAGTGTAAAATATGTCTTTCTTTTTCTTAGTGACTTTAATATCAGTACTTGCATTGCATTGATTTATAGCACTTCCCTCTGGTATTTGCACATTCAGAATCATGTCAAGATAGACCACATTTCGTATGCCTCTGCAGTATTATCATCAAGAGCTGTATTATGCATGCAGATTGCTTTTGTCAAAAGTGAATTCAAGGAACTAGCTTTATTTTTCTGGGAACCGCATGAATAAAGAGGAGAGTTATAGTGTTGGTGTTGGATCTCCAATCCTTTTGCTTATTTGATTGTACAAAATACATTTTAGGACATCCTGTGGACAAACTGATGTAGATCATTTGCCTGTCCTGATGTTAGCACTTCTTTATGCACACACATTAGTATACTCAACCCAGTTCACTCCCCTAATTTTCCCCTCCTCCATCCTGCCTAAATACCTTTTCCAGTGTCTGGTGTCAGCAGAGAGAGACGCTGGGGTACTATTCTGCACTGCTATCTTCACTCCTGTCTCAGGGATCCTTTGTGGCTACCCTTCCCTGTGCCCATGTGCAGTAGAACAAAATTGGAATGTGAAAAGCCCGACTTTTGAAAGTGCAAAACAAAGATCCTGAGGACCGGAAAGAAGACAGCAGCATAGCGCCCTATTTGAGGACCTAGTCTATGGCTGTTGCTTATGTACAGGAGAGGAAGGAGGTTAGGACACTGGCTACTGGCCTATGATGTGCACAGAACATTCCGGCCAAGTAAATTTATACAGTTTAATTCTTAACAGGATCTACTGTTAATAGCCTCGGGGGCTGACCCTCAGACCATTTTCCTTGAAAAGGCAGACCATTTGCAATTAAATGTGAGAAATTCTGTATATGATTTTCTTTCCTAACCACAAACTAAATGTTTACTTTATCTGTGCATGCTACTTGGATGACAGTAGCAAAAGTCTGGCCTTTGTCATTACTAAAAAGTGCTCTTATTGTACCCTGCAGTTAAGATTTATGCTAGTGGAATTTAAGAACCAATTTTATGGATGTAAAATTTACTACAGTAAAAAATGTCTTTGTAGCGTATAGTCCATATACTTTGTATTTATCAGCTTTTTTTATGTTCAACCCCACCCGTATTCATAACCTGAACCATAATTTCCTGGCAACAAAAACTGACTGGTGCTTTTAAATAGTATCGTGATATTTTTCTAGAAATCGTCCATTTGATTTCCTGGTGTTACCAACCCTTTAAATTCGTGGCTTCAAGACATTTACTGCAAATATGTACTCACAGAAAATGGAATGGAAAATCTCAGGACCAATGCATTCTGGATAAGAGATCCCATGCTATTAACAATACTTATTTTGAAGTGTAATCATTTGTTCCAACTTCCTCATTTACCAGAAAAAAATAGCCTCAGTTTGTTGCTTCTTTGAAAACGCTTTTAGGCCATTTTCAAATTGTGACAATAGAGAACATCAATAAGTTATTAACGTTTATTGTATTAAACAAGAATGTTTGCTTATGTTTGAAATGGTTTCCTTATTTTTGATTTCAGCTTTATGACAAAATTAATACAAAGTCATCACCACAAATCAGGAATCCTCCAAGTGATGCTGTACAGCGAGCCAAAGAGGTAATTTATATTTTTTATTTAAGGTTTTTTTTCAGTTCATACGTTTTCTAAAATGATTTAATCAAATTGTGATTCAGGTTTGTTGGAATCATTCTATAAATATTCACAGCTGTCACAGTTAAAAGACCACACAGACATCAGCGCTAAAAAAGTAACCCCCCACACAACACACAAGTTATAAAAAGCTATTTATGGTCAGGGCCCTCTTATAAGTTTAAAAAAAAAACATTGGCGCCAGGGCCCCCCATAAAAGTTTTTTTTTAAAAAAAGCACTGGCGCCAGGGCCCTCCTTACAAGTTAAAAAAAATTGGGGCCCCAAAAAAAATATTTTTTAAAAAAAGATTGGTGCCAGGGCACCCCTTATAAGTTTAAAAAAAATTGGGGCACCCAAAAAAATATTTTTTAGAAAAACATTGATGGCAGGGGCCTATAGAATATTAAAATAATACATTGGTGGCCAAGAGATTAAAAAAAAAAACACAAATTGGTGTTCAGTAGAATTGAACTCATGGCTTCAGGACTTGAACTTCGCCTCCTTTTGTGACTTCGGGTCCTTTCGCCGCTTCAGGACTTAAATTTCGGCTGTTTTCGTGACTTCGGGTCTTTTTGCCGCTTCGGGGCTTCGGATATTTTCGTGACTTCGGGTCTTTTCACCGCTTCGGGACTTCGGCTTCAGCTATTTCCGCCGCTTTGGTTCTTCCGCTGTTCGGCTTTTCGCCACTTCCGCATTTTCGGCTGTTCAGGCTGGCCGCAGATCTTCAGCGCTGGCAAGGGGGGCCCCCGCTCTTTCAAAACTGCAGCACTGCCGGGCCCCCCTTGATGCCCGGTCCCGGGACACTTGTCCCCCCCACTGATGGCGCCCCTGCCTGTGCCAGCAGCAAGCAAAAATCCATCGTATTGCTCCTAAATATGTACTTGTGCCAGCAGGGGCCAAAAATCCATCATATTGCACCAAACATCTGTGTGCCTGTGCTGGCAGACACCATATAGCCCCATGTACCTGAGCCAGCAGCAGCCAATCCCTCATATTGCCCATCCAGATCACTGCAAAATGACTTCTGGACTTTAATAGAAATCTTCAAGTTTCCCATCCTAAAAGGAACCTCACAAAGACTGAATTCCTGTTTTGGGTCAACCTACCTTTTGTGAATCTGGATTTTCAGCTATGAAAATTTTAAAATCTAAATATAGAACACATTTAAATGATGATCGTCTGGGAGAATGCATGAGGCTGGCTGTCACAAACTACACCCCAGATATTCAAAAACTTGCAGAAAACACACAGTGCCAGATTTCACATGATTGATATTATATATCATAATTTAGAGTATATGCTTAATATTAATAAAAATTATGTTTGCGGTACTCTTCACTTATTGGTTTGCTCACGGACAAGTTTTTCATCTGAGTGTGGCTCACGGGGTGAAAAAGGATGGGGACCCCTGCTCTACATCATACTAACAGTTATCTCATAGGTGAACCACCCCCTTTAAATGAGATTTCAACCCTAAGGTTAAAAAAACCCTACCCCCCTACCCTACATAGACTCCCTCCCTCCTACCCCAGCCTAAGTGTTACCCCGGGCAAATGCCCCTAACGTTTTACTTACCCCTCGGTGCAGATTCAGGCATTGGAGTTCACGGGCGCCATCTTCTTCTCTTCGGAAATCTTCTGAATGAGACCGGCGCATGCGCAATTGGAGCAATTTTCTGCTTCGCGACAACTGTGCATGTGCTGAAACTTCCGAAAATTGACGAATCGCTGGTCTCATTCCAAAGATTACCAAAGCGGCTGAAGATGGCGCTCGTGAATTCCGATGCGTAAATCTGCACCGAGGGGTAAGCAAAATGTTAGGGGCATTTGTCCGGGCTAACACTTCGAGGGTCTATGTAGGCTCGAGGGTCTATGTAGGGTAGGGGTTTTTTAACGTTAGGGTTGAATTCTCCTTTAACACACAGCAATTGTTTTGTCTAGTGTAAAAAATGTATGGGCCTTTTAATATCTATATAGGAACATTGGGTACGCAAAGAAGTATGTGCTGGAGACCTAATTTTACATAATTTTTTTTTTTATTCCACTGCTGTCACAAAATAGCACATTCACCTAATTCGTTGGTTCCCAGCTTTAGATTCAAGAAACTTAATTGTCAGTACAGCTATACACCTGTTACAGAGTATTGAAATGACATTTCACCTATGTCCTACACAATGCAACACAAGAATTTAAGCTTACAAATAAAGGAAGAACACAATATAAACATATATCAAATCAATCATCTAAATGCAGCAGTGCAATTTAATTTACTAAAATATACAATTTTAATAGTTTAAAACCCTATTTATACTCTTAACTATTCCCTTATGTCAGGGCGCTAGTCACAGCTATCTCAAAGTGACATGATCTATGTATATAATTAGCAAACTGACACGTGCATATTTGTGCAACTAACATACAATAAGTTAGTTACTTTATTCACAGCAGTGAATTTAAAACTTTGATTGCTTGAGGGAAAAATAGTTTTACAATGTCTTGCTGTTGTTGTTTGAATACTACGAACAAATTTACTACTAACAATTGTACTGCAAATGTGTCCACTATACATTGGTTATATACCAATATTAACAAAGTGAACAAATATTTCAAAAGCATTCTGTATGTATGTGTGCATGTATACAGTGTGTGTCTTATATTTTTATATACATATATATAGAGCGAGAGAGCAAATGTTCCTAATTTAAGGGATTCTGTTATCAAACCTTCACTTTGGGTCGTGCCTTTACATTTTGTTAATTCCCTAATTCCCAAATTCCCGGCCTACTGAAGAGCTCTAACTTCATTTTAATTAAACATGTGTGGTTACAACTTTAATTGACATTTAACCCTTTGACTTTAGGTGTTGGAAGAAATATCATGCTATACTGAAAATAATGATGCAAAGGAGCTAAAGCGAATCTTAACACAACCTCATTTCATGGTAAGCTTCCACGCCTGTTAAGGTTTATGTCATCCTGGATTCATGTGGCAATAATTCAAGGAATGCTGGCTCAGTTGTTCATTAATAACACATCAGTGCAAAACAGAGACAGCAGTTAGTAAGCAAGGGACTGCATTTGCTGCGATGTGGTACACCACTAACTCAGAGATTATTAATCTGGATATTGTTAAGAGTGGTACACCATGACTCCTTTAAATACAGGATGATCAGTTAGGTTACATGCAAACCTCACTCCTATATAATTATCTGCGTCCCCATTCTTAAAGGCTGAATAAATACAGCGCTAGCATTTGTGTACCTCTGTCTGTGTCTTAGATGTGCCATCCCATCTCCATTGCTGAGGGAATCTAGGTCATGTTTGCATTACTCCCTCAATTGGTTAATGGAAAGGGGTGGATGCTGTGCAAGATCTAGTGGGAATGTTGTTTTAAACAGCATCTCGGTCACTTAGCCTGAGAGAATTGACATCTGCAATATACAGTGCTATTGGGAAAGGGGATGATATTCTTTGCAAAGCATTGCTTGCTGTGTTGGAAGTTTTTATATAGATATTATATATAGTGTCAAAGGATATGCAGCGTGAAATTAAAATGCCAGTTTAGAACCCATGTTTTAAAGGGCAGTTATATGGTTGCGTTCAATTCATTTAGGGTTTTATTTAAATGTGCTTGTTTTTACTTAAAGCTGGGCATTTCCACACGTGCACACACACACACCCAACCATGCGTCTCTCCCATACACACACCATGCTCACCCAAGGATCTCAGCCATGTGCACAGCACCCTGCTCACCTGTGCCCTCTCACATATATACATAATATATATGCGCATATTCTGCATCAGGACTTCCTGCAAGCAGCTTATATTGCACTTTAGCAAAGGATTGCATTTTTTTTCTGTGGATATCTCCCCAAGTCTATAAACAAGTGAGTGGTGTGCATTGCCATGTACAGATCATGTACTTGCTGTTACAACAAGCCTAGAATCTTTCCCAGATAGCACTTTGTCTAGTTCTACATGCTGAGTTTCCTAGTACCTGCTATTACTTGTTATAGCGTGAATAAAGTTGTAACCTATATTCTCATTAACCTATAGAAAATGCCTTCTTTCTTCTTTCCTCTCAATATAATTAAACAGATATGCTGTATTTAATGTTAGCTTATTTGTACATACAGTGTGTTTATCACTAGGAATATCTGGATATGTATTGGACATCGCACATTATTTTATTTATTCATTTTTGGGAACTGCTTTGTAGTTTTCTTTAACATTATCATGGCTATTTAAAAAAGTTACAATACAGGTATGGGATCTGTTATCTGGAAACCCATTATCCAGAAAGCTCCTACTTCCGTAAGGCCATCTCCCATAGACTCCATTTTATCCAAATAATCAAAATTTTAAATAATAATTTCCTTTTTCTCTGTAATAATAAAACAGCAGCTTGTAAGTGATCCAAACTAAGATATAATTAATCCTTATTGGAAGCAAAACCAGCCTATTGGGTTTATTTAATGTTTACATGATTGCCTAGTATACTTAAGGTGTGAAGACCCAAATTACGGAAAGGCGTCTCCCATAGACTCCATTTATCCAAATTTTAAAAAATGATTACCTTTTTAATAAAACGGTACCTTGTACTTGATCCAAACTAAGATATAATTAATCCTTATTGGAAGCAAAACCAGCCTATTGGATTTGTTTAATGTTTTAGTGATTGTCTAGTAGACTTAAGGTATAAAGACCCAAATTATGGAAAAATCCGTTATCCGGAAAACACCAGGTCCTGAGCCTTCTGGATAACAGGTCCCATACCTGTACAATGTTTATATATGGCCTTAAAGAAGTCTTCAAATATTTGTAAAGTGTAGCCAGGTAGGTTTTTGATTGGATAAAGCCCCCTGCATAGGCAAATAACTCTGTTATTGCTGGTACCTAAACTGAAATATTTAGGTTCAGACAACTCACTAACATAACTTTATCTATACCAAAAAAACTGCAGTGTATTCTTATCATTTTCCTCTTAATGCATGGAGGTGACCTATTTCTATCTATTAGGCTTTTATATGGATACATTGCATGTGCTTGCTGTTACCAGGCCTGGTTTTGTGGGAAAGCCACAAAGGCCAGAGCCTAGGGCAGCAGGATTTTAGGGGCATCATACCACCCAGCTGCATCCACATTGGTTCTGAAGCACTGGGTAATTGCAGGAGATTTGTTTGCTCATTTGAGAGTGTCATGGCGAGGGTGGTGGTGAAGAACAGCGGCGGGCCTAGGGGGGCAATCAATGAGTAAATCCGGCTCTCGCTGTTAGATTCAGCAGTTCCAGACTAATCATAACTAATTAAATAAATGTATATATTACTAGTCTCACAATGCATGAATAGTGTCAGTGTGATATTAGCACCATTAAAGTAAGAATTTGTGAAATATCATTGGCTGGTTTCCTGATTATAAAATACAGTGTAGTTTTAAGCAGATTTCTTATGTATATGTGCATTTATAAGCATCCGTTTAGATGTCTTCAAAGAATTGGGTCACACTCATGTGCAGACTAACAAGATAATATCTGTCCTCATTTTTTATTATTTACAAAATAAGGAGCTGGAAATGTTTATCTGGCACAATCACAAACCCATCAGCAAGTACTCTTCAAGCAGGGTCTTGGGTTATAACTTGTCTGGATGGTTCAATATCTGATGTTCAGTGACAGCAACACGGGATGTTGTTGCTCATAATTGTTTTATATTCAAACGTGCCTTCCTAGAAACCAAGAAGATATTGAAACAGTGTTGTATAAACCTTCTGTATGCGGTTTCTGTGTCTTCAAAAATGAGCACTTAGGGCTTGTTGCAGTGCGTTATGTTACTAGTGCAGTTATAATATGATTAGAAATGGTTGTTTTTAAAAAGCATCAACTTGAGTTTTTACTTGTCTTAAGGCCCTTCTTCAAACACATGATGTGGTAGCCCATGAAGTTTACAGCGATGAAGCACTAAGAGTTACACCGCCTCCAACTTCTCCCTACCTAAACGGTGATTCTCCAGAAAGTGCAAATGGTGACATGGATATGGAGAATGTAACACGGGTCCGTTTAGTTCAGTTTCAGAAGAATACAGATGAACCAATGGTAAGTAGGATTATACAGCGTTAGCATAATTATTAAGAATTTTAACCTCCCAGCTTGTAAGTGTAACAAAAATATTACATACTTTTTATTTTAAAAAGAAATCTTATCTGTAGTTTTTACTTTTTACTTCCAATTTCTACACAAATGCAGACTAATACAAAGACTTAAAGGGCAAGCATTTGCTTAACTCCTGTTTGTTACTTTTTAAACAATGTTGCAAAAGTCTTAGTTCCCAAGCAAAGACAGGTCTGTTAATCAGCTGGATAGTAAGGGACAGACAAACACAGATTTCTATAGTAATACATATAGAAAACGTGTAATGAATGTATACTGCAAAGTTGTTTAGCATTATGTTTTCTTTTATTAGGCAAAATATTTTTTAATATAAGTGAAACTGGACCACCTATCATTGGCTTTTTTTTTTTTCTAACTTGCGGAATTTCCTGACCAAGCTCACTTTCCCAAAAAGTAGAACAGTAGCTCTTTGTGTTTTACACATGATTTCTATACAATCTATATAACCCTTTTTTATCTTTTCGATTGAGACCTCTGGTTCTATATGGATTACATGATTCGGTTATGGACGTAGGTGTTTCTTAGAACTTTCTGTAACAGCATGTCCCTGGTAGGAGCTAGATTGGAGGAAACTTAAACGAGTCATGTTAGAAAAGGCCAAAGTCAGAAGTGGAGGAGGCATGTGTAGACGAGGAAAAGGCAGTCCAGGATCAGGAACCAGAAGTCAAACCGTATAGTAGTTTACATGTGCAGAAACTTTTTGAACTTGATTGTTGCCATTTTAAAAACTTTCATGTAACCCACCCCCTTTCCCGTAGAAGCCAAACAACCCAAATTGTGCCAGGATTAGTGGAAAATGTGTAATAAACACCTGGGTGAAATGATGGGCATGCACATTATGTTGATAAACCTGGGAGTGATCTTTTAATTTAAACCCTACAAGTGTTACTGCAGAACATCTCTTGCAGTCTTACTACTACAACAAGACTTTATTACAATAGAGTGTCTGTAATTTGTCTGTTTGACACCTCATAGATTTATTTGCACTTTATTCATAGTTGGGTTTTGATAAAATAAACTCTGAATCATGTTGGTTTTGTATTTTAACCTTGACAATTTGGTTTTCTTTCTATATGTGGGCTCTAGATAAGTAGATGGCATGTAACGAGAATTTTCTTTTAGTGAGCCATATGTTACCACCTACAAAATAAAAAAATGTTAAAGTGGTTCACCTTTAAGTTAACTTTAAGTATGTTATAGAATGGCTTAATTCTAAGCAAATTTTCAAGTGGTCTTCATTTTTTCTTTATTGTAGTCTATGCATTACTTGTCTTGTTCTCGCTCTTTCCAGCTTTCAAATGTGGTCACTTACCCCATCTAAGAAACAAATGTTCTGTAAGGCTACACAGTTATTGTTATTGCTACTTTTTATTAGTCATTTTTCTATTCAGGCCTTCCCCTATTCATATTCAAGACTCTCATTCAAATTCATGCATGGTTGGTAGGCTAATTTGGACCCTAGCAAACTAGATTGCTGAAATTGCAGCCTAGGGAACTGCTGAATAAAAAGTGAACTATTTTAACAACCAAAAATAATTTAAAAAAAATAAAAACCAATTGCAAATTGTCTAAGAATATCACTCACTATATCATACTAAAAGTTAATTTAAAGGTGACCCTTTAATAATTTGGAGAGCTTTTGTTTGCTAAAGAATCGTAAATGACACACAGCAACCTCAGCTAAAGGAGACCATAGATGTTACAATTACGATCTTTGGTCACAGGAAAGATTGTTTCAAAACAGACGTGTTAGAGCTGAATAGTCAGAGGCGTCCGTTCATAATTTTCCAGCCAGTTTTACAAAATATATCAAGAAGAGAACCATGGGTAAATCATGAAGATCAAATATGTGCTGAATGTACAGGACAATTTGAAAAGGAAAGTAAATTGGGCAACTATAAAAATTCTCATATTAAAGGGAGGAAAATCTGAAATAAAGTCCATGGCCAAATAAACCCAGTGGGCTCTCTGGAATCCCCAAGTGTTAAATTGTAATTGCTTAAAAATAGAAGCATATTACTTGCTTGTGAACCTATCGTCCTCTTGAGTGGTTTCCGTCTAGCAGTCATTGGTGGTGCTTTTCTTAAAACTCTTCAAACCAAGCCTGGAATGCCTTGATTATCTGTTCTGATCAAAGATCAGTGGATCTCTTCAGCAATCATTTCACAGGCTGCATGACTGGGTACAAATTAGCACAGTTCATACAGTAAGACTCTAATCCAGAACCAAAAAGCTGCTGTTGTCTTGCTCATCTAAAAAGCACCCAGTCCCTCTATTAATGTAGTCACTCTGTCCTTGCTTTTAAATGGGTTAATGCAATGTGCAATATGAGTCACCTAGAGCTGGCTCTAGGACAAAGGACAAATTTCAAGGTTTGGGGACCCTGGCTGAAAAAAATTCTCACTCAAAGAAAAAAAGTTTTCCCTAAACAGTAGTAGTGTTACCTCCACTGCAATAATTGTTGGGATTGACATTACTGTAACCTCTATTATGTTAGTATTTTATAAAAATGCCATGCTATACCAAGTTGGACTGTATATGTTGTAACCTGTGATAACAGGAGGTCATAGAGGTCAGTCAGAGCTGGTCAGTAGATGCTTGCTGCTTATCATGCAACCTCATTCACTCATCACTATCAAGCGATTCTGACAATACTCCTCATAAGGCAAGGTTTCATGTGACAGTGCATTGAAACATCTCACAAAAGTCTGTAGTCTTGTGTAGGCCCTGTGTAAAAGTATTTACTCATGTATAGTCATATCTGCTGTTAACTTTAGATGCCTTTTGTGGAGAAAGTACAGTAACTCAAAAACTCATAAGACATGTAAATCTTACCTTGGCTGCTGGCACCTAAACAGTATAAATATTTTCTTCCTACAGGGGATAACGCTAAAGATGAATGAGCTAAATCACTGTATTGTTGCAAGAATTATGCATGGTGGAATGATTCACAGGCAAGGTAACAATGAAATACTGTTTTTCACAC
The DNA here is from genome assembly GCF_017654675.1 of Xenopus laevis. NCBI lineage: Eukaryota > Metazoa > Chordata > Amphibia > Anura > Pipidae > Xenopus > Xenopus laevis. Next base: position 82,390,128 of record NC_054373.1, on the reverse strand, counting down.
TTGTATCCGTTTTTGTCATGGCCTTTAGGAACATTCTGGCAAACTAAGGTCTTTGATAACTACATTTTTAATAATTTTTATGGTGAGTTATGCAAAGATTTCCACCTTTATTAGAGACTTCGATCTAATCCATGTGTGGTTAGCATTGGGCCATATAGAGATTAAAGATATTTTACAGCACACGCATATTTTTTGTCTTTTGTGTTGTAAATGTTTTAGAAGCCTCAGTAACAATAGCCAACTCAGTGTTACCATGTTTGTAGTGTCTTAATTCCTGTAAAGAATGAATTATGGATCTTGCTATATTATGCAGTAGATCTGTTATCAGCTGCAGGGTAAAGGATCAGGAGGGCACATTCAACCTCTTAAGGTGGCCATACACAATAAGATCCGATCGTTTGGCAAGGTCATCAAACAAGCAGATCTTAACCCAATAGGCCCACCGAAAGGCAGGGCGATAGTGGGTTAATCCGATAATTTGGCTCTATGTCCAAACGATCGGATTACAGCAAAGGAAATGGGTGTACGGGGACTGTATCAGCTAGTCGATGCAGTCCTCGATCGACAAAAAATCATACCTGACGATCGATATCTGGCTGATTTTTGGTCAGATATTAATCAGGGAGACTTGTCGGAACGCCCCCTACCCAGGCAGATAAGATGCCGAACCGGACTAAAGGACTGATATTGGCAGTTTTAATCTGCCCTCGTATGGCCACCCAGTATGGTTTTCAAATCTTATAGAAAATCCTTTCCTCTATCCCCTATGGAAATTCTTCAAAATAGGAAGAGGTTTAAAGGGGACCCGTCACCCAAAAAAATTATTCAAAATCCTATTTTATCACATTGTTCAAGCAAAATAAACTTTAATTACACTATATAAATTATTTGAATCTTGTTTCATCCAGTCTGGGAATTCATAATTATATCCAGCAGGCAGGAGCCATTTTGTGGACACTGCTATTAAGACAAGTCTTGCATAATCTCAGAATCTTGTTTGTGCAACAAAATGGGGGACCTGATGTCCATGCTCATGCCCTGGCTGCACAATTAAATGGTGAAGAGAACTGGGTAATGTGTGGAGAGCAGTGACATCTAGGAAGTGCTAAATGGAAAGTGAAAGTAATTGTCTGCCCCGCCTCTATGCCTAAGGCATATTTGATTGACAGCTGGGATTTTTAAATGAGCTTACAACAACTATGAATGCTTTAATTAAAAATTGAAATTGGATTTCATGTTTAATTTGAAAAGGACTTTTATTATACAGCTTTTTGTGCCTGGGTGACAGGTCCACTTTAACTGGTTCTTTTAGAATGAGTGTAACTGCAGCGCTTTTTGTGATGTAGCTACTTGAATGGTATTAAGTATTTAAAAAGGATGATTGCACAGATACAAGTAACTACCAATTACTGTATAGTCTACTGTCTTTTTATCATAAAAAATGAAGAATAATATAAACAGAAAAGAAAACATAGAAAGAAATTAAACCAGAAAACACATCCTTTCTTAAATCATTTAGATTTTTAAGTAAAAAACACATGCAACAATAGTTCTTTGTTGCTTTTGGTTTTACATTGTAAAATAACCTATGTATTAATCCCCCTAATACGCAGATCTTATTTTATTTTCTAAATGTTATATGATAGATTGTGTTAAGCTGAATGTACCAATAAGCTTGGTTTTATCTGCATTATATGTCTTTGAAGTTACCAACTTCTCATTTAGTTTGTAATGTGTCCCATCATAACAGAAGCCAAGATGACTTCCCTGCATTTACAGAAACATTTCAGAGATTCTCCTTTTATTATAGGCTATGACTATACCTGGTGTGCTGTGGACTATCAATGGCATATTCCAGAACTATTAATTAAAAAATGGTAAAATTAACAAATCATTTCATGCTGTAACTGAAGTACCACATGCTGCTATGCAAGCAGAAAAGTTAGCGTGATCCTTCTCATGAATTAGTTGGAAACTTCTCAGGGCACAATGAACTGATTAATTTTATTATTTTATGATGTAGGGACTCTTCATGTCGGCGATGAAATTCGAGAAATAAATGGAATCAGTGTAGCAAACCAGACTGTGGAACAACTTCAAAAGATGCTGGTTAGTTGGCTAAATTCCTGCAGCTATGTTCATAAACCTTTTATTCTGCTGTGGTGTAAGTGCATTTGTGTGTTTAAATACTCAAGAGGAATTTGGGTGCTTACATTGGGAACCAATGTATTTTTATACTGAAATACTCGACTTTATTTAATTTGTGTGCAGATAATTACAGATTTTAAAAGTAATAGAAAACAAACAAATAATTATTCTCTTATACACTGTTATTCCTATATATTTTACAGCTTAGAGCAGTGTCTTTCTGATTTAGCACTTAAGCCCAATTTTGTAGTCCAAGGTATCTAGAGCAAGATATGAGCGTTTAATTGCATTTTACTGACCTGAGAGTCCGTGTCCAAGAATACCTGCAAGAGGGAATAAAAAGGCTGGGCCCCCATCGAATGATATGGGCCCTGTTAGGGTACATCATTAGTTTGAGAACTTCTGCCTTAGAGAATATCTTTCTCTCCAGTGAGTAGGATTAGGCTTTTAGGGACCTCGCTACAAACAAAGATATTTTTTTTTTTTAAAAGGTTTTTATTTTCATTTTGCAATAAACAAGAAAGGAAAGAAAGGAAGAAAGGGGGAAAGATAGAAGGAAAGAGAATGCACAGTGTTTATCATAGTACATATAGAGATGCTGCTGCACTATAAACATATGCTCAACTTGCTACGAACAGATTATAGACGGGCCAACCGTAGTACAAATGAGAGTAATCACAGAAGCAGCGCTAATCCTCAACTAAATGAATATCAAGCCAGGGGGCCCACACCTTCTGGAATTTCGCAGGGGAGCCTCGAGATTCATATGTTATTCTGATCGAGGGGAGCACAGCATTAACCAGGTTGATCCAACGTTCCAGGTTGGGATGCTTGTCACCCATCCATGTCATCACAATGACTTTTTTGGCATAAAAGAGTAAAGTCCTGGCCAGAGATCTAGATTTATTCAGCGGGAGGAGGTCATCTATAAGACTCAATAAGCACACCTCCGGATTACGTACATTTGGGAACTCTAGATTGCCCACCATATAGTCAATCACCTCCATCCAGTATTGTTGAATCGGGGGACAATCCCATAGAAGATGCAAGAAAGAGGCGTCCGAAGCGTGGCATTTAGGGCAATTTGCATCAGGACGAAGACCCATTCTCATTAATTTCACTGGAGTACTGTATAGTTGATGTATTAGTTTGAACTGAATCGTTCTGTCTTTAATGGATATCAGGTCACGATATAACGAGTCGGTGGCTTACAAACAAAGATATTTAAATGTAAAATGATCTGTCCTTTTAGTTTTAGTGATGTCTCTTCGAGTCTAGCGAAAATTAACTTCTGCATGTGACGGTCTTGGTCAACTCCATGAAATTGACTGTAAAGGTGTGCCTGGGTGGGGGGCAAGCTTGGAGGATTCTAGCAGGATAAGCTGGCCAGGGACATTGCAGGTCTGCCAAAAGAGACCCACACATCTAAAACACATCATAGCAAGATAAAAGAAACAAAAGGGTTAAACTATTTTAAAAGCATTACTATTTTATAAATTATGATGCTACCTCAGCTAATGTTAAAATACAATAAAAGCAATAGTAGATTTATCATTTTCATTTTAATTGATTTATTTACATAGACATTATGGCGCAAATCATTTGTGCTCTCCAAATTTTTGTGACCCATGTGTAAGCTTGGTAAAGGTTTTCCAACTTAATTTACTGATTATGTCCCTAACCTGTATACACTTTGAAACGTTTAGAGTGAAATACATTTTGCTTATGCTTTTCCTTTAGAGAGAAATGCGGGGCAGTATCACTTTCAAGATTGTGCCAAGTTACCGCACTCAGTCTTCATCCTGTGAGGTAATATGATGATGTAAATAACCTTCCTTTCATTGGTGCCAACCACCTGCTGATGGCTGACTGTTCTTTGCTTTTTGGGAAGTTATTTCTGCCTATGCTAGTAGTTCATGCACACCAATTTGACAACAAAGATATCGGAACAGTGTGTTGGTCCCACTAACCTGTCCAGAGTATTTTTTTCCCCTAACACGATAGACTGGCATATTCTGCAAACCAAGTTTTTGAGTGCTAGAGTTGTAAAATGTTTTCATAAACATGTTTTATATAATTGTATCCTTTTGGTACTCCACTTTTGTGTCTTGATTTATTTTCAAATAGTCTGATAAGCCTCAACTACATAATGCTGTGATGAGCATATTATATATAAATAATTATGTACATAGGTAGGCAAAAAAGACAACTTACAATAGACTTCATTTTAAAATATTGAAGTATGAGCATTTATTTGGTGTCCAGGTCTGGCAATAGGCATCTCAGCAATTCCTAGCAAGTTCTTCAGCAAACATATTCACCTGGCTGCACTGCAGTCTCTCACGGCATTTAATGTTATGAGAGGGTCAGTGGTTGCAGTCTGTGGGCTTCTTATCCAAATGAAGTTTACTAAATTCATATTTGTATCTTCTTTGAATTATTTCTGTTCTGTATGTAGTATGAGACTTGCAAATTTAAGCTTGAGTTCAGCAAAATCTAGAATATCTCATATCAATATCCGGTCTCGTCTCACTGTATATTCGTATACTGCTGAGATGACAATAAAGTTTACTTTGACTTTGATATGACATCAGTAGAACATAATAGTGTTATCTGTTGTCCACAATTTAACCTGTGCCAAATAGCCTTTTTCTGTCATTGCTACACAGCAGCTTGTTTAAATGAACTATAGTAGTCAGTTTTCCAATGCAGGGTAACAGTACATGATATTTTCATTACTTTATAACACTTTCATTTTTAAATACTGTATGTGTATACACAAACAAGATAGTGACCCTTTGTTTATTTGCTGACGGGCACAGAAAATAGAGGATGGACAAATGGTGATGAGTTGATGTATAAACAGCCTTATTGCTATCATTGCACTTCTAATTACTGAACCTCCGTATTATCCACTGGCATATATAAGTACACTACAGGCAGTCAGCAACCATAAAGTGATTTTACAAGAATGTATTAAATTACTAGAGAGAGTTAATATTTAGAGACGGATAAACAGTTGTGTCTGCTATTGTATATGTATATATATATGTATATATATATATATATATATATATATATATATATATATATATATATATATATATATATATATATATATATATATATATATATATATATATATATATATGTCCAACACGTGTTATGCACAGTATTAGTGATATAGTTATCTTCAGATGGTGCGTCTACCCAATAAGTGGTGAGTCAGTCCGCCAAACTTATGTATAAGTATTCCAACAGGGTCGCACTCGTGTTCAGTAAAACGTAGCATTTATTTCAAACGCAATAAAAGCATATATAGTTTACAGCCAACTTATCTGTTCAGAATTCTGTTCAGAGTTGATACATAGCGACGTTTCGGGAACATCTCGTTCCCTTTCTCAAGCACGGCTCTGCCACAGGGTGCAACAAACAGAAGCGTCCATTTCTTGAATCGTGTTATCGCATAAAGACGGATGTGACGTAGTCGGTTGCCATGGACACGCGTATCATGAGATAACGCGCGTACATGGAAGCGGATACATCTACTGCCTCTTGGTAACCATGAAGATTATTACATAGCAACATCAGATCAGTTACAATAGTATAATTATAATGGCAGATGTATCGAAGTATATTATAACATATATATCAACAATTACAACTCACATGGGAAAACGCTCACAAAAATAAGTGCAAGTCAAAATCTCTATTTAGTCCTTTAGGGGTTAATGTTTTCAGCCTATCAATCCACTGGACTTCGGGTTTTTTTAAAATCAAACTCCGATCGCCCCCTCTTTTGGGTGGAGGGATGTGCTGAATTACCCTAAACTTTAGATCGTCGGATTTGTGTCCCATATCTATGCAGTGTCTTGATACAGGTAAAGACCTGTTTTTAACATTGATGGTTGATCTATGCTGGGAAAACCTGTCTCTAACTTTCTGAGTGGTTTCACCAACATAGATCAACCCACACGGGCAAACCAACATATAGACCACAAAATTAGTATCACAGGTATGAAATCCACGTATCTTATATTTTTTCTTATTTTTTGTATCATTAAACTCAGAACCCACCAGTACATATTTACATTGGGCACAGCCTTTGCATCTAAACATGCCCTGTCTCTTTGGTCCCAAAAAGGTCTCTTTCATAAGAGGTAAACGTACATCTGCATTAACCACTTTGTTGCCTATTGTGGTTGTAAGTTGGCTGTAAACTATATATGCTTTTATTGCGTTTGAAATAAATGCTACGTTTTACTGAACACGAGTGCGACCCTGTTGGAATACTTATATATATATATATATATATATATATATCTGTTTGTTTGTTTTTTTTAAACTTATTGAGTGGCAAATGCTCATAAAGTTCATGAGCTCCTCCAGATGGTCATTAACTGAACTACAGTTCCATGATTCTTCTCCAGAAATACTTGAGAATCTATGCAGGTGATGTAAGAAGGCAAAAAAAAAATGTTTAGTCACACTACTTCTTATTGAATTAGTCATTATCTACCTTTTTTTGCCATATTGATGTTTTAACAAACCTTTATGTCTTATTTCAGAGAGATTCCCCCTCTACATCCAGACAGTCCCCAGCTAATGGTCATAGCAGCATTAGCAATTCTGTTTCGGTAAGACCAGCAATTACACACACATACATATTCACAATAGTTATTATGCACAAATATTTAAATTTTTAACATTATGAGAATCTTTCTCCCTCTCAAGTAATTTTTTTTAAGATGCTGTATGTATTTTGTTCAACAATTTTTTTTTTTAATGTTTAAGCAACTGGCATACAGATGTATCTAAAGAACTTTGCAATTACTGGGGCTTCAACACAATTCACAAGCTAGCATTTGATATATCAATACTGTAGGTGGATCTCTGGCACAAAATGAGGTTGTAAGATTTACTGTATAAAAATGTATGCTTGCCCTTTAACTGATACAGGAACTGATGTTTAAAACCAGAATTTAGTGTCCGCTATCTGAGTTAATGAATTGGTGTGCCCTCTGCTATTGTGTTATTTGCACAAATTCTGCCTAAATTGAGCCTGGCCTGTTTTTTTAACCCTCCCTTTACTGCTAATGGGTCATAGATAATTTAAAAAATTATATATTATATACACAGAATGGGTTGCTGTATATACTCTGCAGTCCTTTCTGGACCATCTTTAACACAAATTGCTTGTTATACTCTATACTAAAAGGTATTTCTGCAGATGCAGCTCTTTTAGCACAATTTCATCTTTTTTTCAAACCACATTTATTCCCTCTCAACCTAAAATTTGCATGGTTCTTTTTTAAAGCAGAGTGTATGCACAGATAGAGAAATGACTTTGAATATAGTGCCACATTTTTATCATGTTCAGCATTCCTTGAACCTCTTGGGAGCCAAAGATATTTCTGGGCATTAAAAGCATTTAACACTTTGAATGAAATTCGTACTTGTGCTTCAATAGCCACTTGAAAAGCTTAATGTAGAGAATGAATTTTGCTTTGAAAATTCTACGTATCAGGACAATTATTCATATTGTAGCATCCCACTCCAAAGGGGATTCGAAGTTGCCGTTTTATCACCTAATAATTTTATTAATTTAAATGAGAATTGTGTGTCACATAAGGAGTTTTTTTCTCTTTATCATCCATGCAATTTTAAAATCACAGTGCCTTTGTGTTGAAGATGCGTTTTTTTTCTTTTTTAAATAATGACCCTTTGCTAGTTGCTTACAATTTTCTGCTTTCTTGAGCTTCAGCTATCTTTAGCTTGTTTTTTTTCTTTTTGTAATACTTTAAAAAAAATATTTTACTGGGTTATCCGACTTTACTACACTAGAATAATAAGTGAATATGCTTTATAACGAAATCAAACTTTGGGTACCCTGTAAAATAAAAATGTTTTTGTTTTTTTTGGGTTGACTTTGTTCTGCAGGACATTCCATCAATAACCCAGTCAAAAGGACGGCAGGTGAATACGATTTCTTCATAACCTTGTCATTTGTAAATAATTATCATGAGCTTTTTCCCTGGCTCCTCTATATACCCTTATGGAGCATAATTTTAGAGCGTTTGCTCTTTTACAGGATAGCGGTAAGGGTCCATATTTAAGTGCATGTTGCATTTATTAGCAGAAAAAAGGGTATGAAGTATTAGGCCACATTTTAATCAAGCTTGAGGAAGTTGGATGCATAGCGTGTTTATCTGTTTCTTCTGCCATTTGTACACCATAGTTGCTCTTAAGTGAATTCCACATTACACACCAAACTTCTCAAAATCTTTTTGGCTGCTTAATATATAAGTTTCATACCTCCCAACTGTCCCGTTTTGGGGGGGGACTGTGCTGACTTTAACAGCTCAGCCCACAGTCCCGAATTGTTACTGAAATGTCCCGAGTTTCCCTTTGATCTCCAGCATTGATGCCATAAAAAGATACAAAGTTCCTAAAACTTAATTAAATAAGATGCATTTTCGCAGAGAGCCAAGAGACTTAGCACCCGCACTTAAATACATTTGTAACAATTTAATATAAGCAAAGATACAAGTGTTACTATTTAAGATGAGCAGGTCTCTTGGGGGAACTGAGACTTTAAGGGCAATTCATCTACATTAGAAACCCCTAGAAATGTGTTCTAACTTTCCACTGACAAATTTTGTAAAATGGACATGGTATTTAGGGAGTGTGGCCATAAAATGGGCATGGCCAAAACACACACTATGTGCGGAAGAACTTTTTGTCCCTCTTTCTTATTCTCAAATGTTGGGAGGTATGTAGTTTGCTGTTTTAACTTCAATTGACTGTATGAACATCTTAGTCTTAGGCATCTCCTATAGGCAGATGCTGCAAATAATATTTTCCACAAGCCATGGCAATACTGTAGGATATTAATTGAGTTTGTCCTGTGTATAGATTTTTAGGTGGCAGACCAAAAAACCCTATTTAAAAAATAAAAAGTCTTCCCCCCCCCCTTCGTTCATGCAAGCTTTAGCTCACTTCTTTTATTAGCATGAAGAGTACTAATATTTACATCATTGTTACAACTGTTTAAGGTGGTTACAAATCAGATATGAAACAGTGCTTTCTATTGCCTTTTGGCCTCGCTAATGATCTCCGATATTGCATTATGTGTATTGCTTCCTAGATATATGTAAGAGCACAATTTGAATATGATCCAGCGAAAGATGACCTTATTCCATGTAAAGAAGCTGGCATCAGATTTAGAGTTGGAGACATTATCCAAATCATTAGTAAGGATGACCACAACTGGTGGCAGGGCAAACTGGAAAATGCTAAAAATGGAACTGCTGGTCTCATTCCCTCTCCTGAACTTCAAGAGTGGTAAGTAGTTTTTGTTTTGTGGGGTGGGGCATCTGTTTCCGCTTACATGCTTATGCAGATAATTTTAAGAGTACAGTGTCTTTATTTATATGAATTGTTGGATGTATCTTCATTATTATGGAAATCTACTATGATCATTTCTTGGTGAGAATTTTACCATAAAATTGAAAGGTGCCCAGCAACTTTGGCACAGCAGTACTGTACAGTTAGGTCCATATATATTCGGACAGATAATGTTTTTTTTCTAATTTTGGTTTTGTACATTTCCACAATGAATTTTAAATGAAACAACTCAGATGCAGTTGAACTGCAGACTTTCAGCTTTAATTCAGCGGGTTGAACAAAAAGATTGCATAAAAATGTGAGGAACTAAAGGCTTTTATTTATTTAATTTTTTTTTTTTTTTTAAACAATAACTTCATTTCAGGGGCTCAAAAGTAATTGGACAATTGACTCAAAGGCTATTTCATGGGCAGGTGTGGGAAATTCGTTTATGTCTATCAATGAAGCAGATAAAAGTCCTGGAGTTGATTTGAGGGGGGGTGCTTGTATGTGGAAGATTTTGCTGTGAACAGACAACATGCGGTCAAAGGAGCTCTCCATATAGTTGAAAGAAGCCATCCTTAAGCTGCAAAAACAGAAAAAACCCATCCGAGAAATTGCTACAATATTAGGAGTGGCAAAATCTACATTTTGGTACATCTGGAGAAAGTAAGAAAGCACTGGTGAACTCAGCAACACAAAAAGGACATCCAAGGAAGACAACCGTGGTGGATGATCACAGAATTATTTCCATAGTGAAGAGAAACTGCTTCACAACAGCCAAACAAGTGAACAACACTCAGGAGGTAGGTGTATTGATATCCAAGTCTAACATAAAGAGAAGACTGCATGAAAGTAAATACAGAGGTTGCAAGGTGCCAACCATTCATAAGCATCAAGAATAGAAAGGCTAGATTGGACTTTGCTAAAAAAAATCCAAAAAAGCCAGCACAATTCTGGAAAAAAGTTCTTCGGACAGATGAAACCAAGATCAACCTCTACCAGAATGATGGCAAGAAAAAAGTATGGAGAAGGCGTGGAACAACTCATGATCCAAAGCATACCACATTATCTATATGGCATGGCGGAGGCAGTGTGATGGCTTGGGTGTGCATGGCTGCCAGTGGCACTGGGACATTGGTGTTTAACCATGATGTGACACCGGACAGAAGCAGCCGAATGAATTCTGAGGTGTTCAGAGACACTGTCTGCTCAAATCCAGCTAAATGCAGTCAAATTGAGTGGGAGGCGTTTCATAATACAGATGGACAATGATCCAAAACATACAGCCAAAGCAACCCAGGAGTTTATTAAAGCAAAGAAGTGGAATATTCTTGAATGGCCAAGTCAGTCACCTGATCTAAACCCAATTGAGCTGCATTTCACTTTTTGAAGACTAAACTTTGGACAGAAAGGCCCACAAACAAACAGCAACTGAAAGCCGCTGCAGTAAAGGCCTGGCAGAGCATTAAAAAGGAGGAAACCCAGAATCTGGTGTTGATTGATGTCCATGAGTTCATGATTTCAGGCTGTCTGTGCCAGCAAAGGGTTTTCAACCAAGTATTAGAAATGAACATTTTTTCAGTTTTTTAATTTGTCCAGTTGCTTTTGTGCCCCTGAAATGAAGTGATTGTGTTAAAAAAAGGCTTTAGTTTCTCATATTTTCATGTAATCTTTTTGTTTCTACTGCAATGAGCAAGGAGCAGTTCTAACATCCCCTTTTTTTGTGTGCAGCCATAAATGGTTAATGAGTGGCCTGAATATAGTTGGCAACGATCTGTTCTAACATCCACTCTTTATTTGTGTTTGTACATAACTTTCATTTTAATCATTTTTATTATTTATAAATGTGGTTATATGTTTTAACGAGATTCACATTTAAATTATTTTTGTTGACCTAATGGACGTATAGTTTGAGAGCCTCCCAGGAATCAGAGGAAACTAATCTGAGCATTGCAAATAAACTTTTGTCTGCTAAAGCAGTAGGGTAATAGCTTTGCTTCAATTAGCATTTAGAATGAATAGATTTCGAGAGATAGTAGCTTGTAGGCAAATGCATTTTAGCTTTATTTTAAACTGCTCTTTGAAAGGGGTTAAAGTAATTTCGGAACAATCAGAAACATCAGCTGTTTCTGGTTTAATAGACTGAGAATATTTTTACTCCTTCCTAATCCTATAGTTAAAAATGTGTGTTTCAGTCTATTTTTCTGTGGAACTTTTATACTCTCATTATAACTTGACATATTTGCAAAATTTTATTTTATGCAACTCTTCAAGTATTGAACATTTTCATTGATTTTAAAGTCATTTGTAAATGTTATTGCCAACAATGTAGCAGAAGCCAACTGAAGAACTGTTTTTGTTGAGGAAGAAAACCTTTAATGTGTTTATATACAAAGAAGGAAACTGCGCTGAACTGGATTTTCCTGTAGAACCCCAATGGGCTTCATAAGTTGTTTGTATAATTGTGACAAGAGTACAGGTGAAAAAAATAGTCCAGTACATCCACTAAATTGTCAATGAAGGGATTCTGTCATGATTTTTATGGTGTGGGTTTTATCTCTAAAAAAAACTTGTTTACATTACAAATAATTCACTCTACCATGTAAAATTTAATTCCTGAACCAATAAGTGTATTTATTTTAGTGACTGAAGTTTATCAGAGCTCAAGTCACATGATGGGGGGCACCTGGGAAACTGACAATATGCAATATGAAATTTTTACCGGCCAGCCCTAGTGCCAACAAAGGCCTGTTGGAGAGAGGACTTTGTGCAGGAAGACTGGAAAATTTCTCCTAGGTGTGGACAGAGAAAAGAATACTTTAAACTTGAAACATTTTATCTGTGCCATAAAGAGCTAAACATTGGCTTAATTGTTGCTCTAAATATTCAATATTCCAGCACGTCAAATGAAATAACATTATTTAGAATAGTCCTTATGTTGAGAAATATGAGACTTATTTTTGTTTACTGATTCAAATTTTCAGGCGTGTTGCTTGCATTGCCATGGAGAAAACAAAGCAGGAACAGCAGGCCAGCTGCACTTGGTTTGGAAAGAAGAAAAAGCAGTACAAAGACAAATACCTGGCAAAGCACAATGCAGGTATGTGATGCCCATAACTATTATCAATTCTTTATGTTCTCTCTTATACTAGCCTGGAATGCTATGTGTTAGTCTATATTCTTTTACTATATGTTTCTCCAAAAGTTCAATTCTGGATATACACATAGATGCAAAGGTTGCTCTGATGGCGTTTCTGGAATTATCAGGTATTGTTAAAGTTCATTGAGATGATTTTAGCACATTAATGACTCTGTATTCAAGGTCCTTACCTCTAAGAATATCGAAGAGCCATTTTTGCAGGTATACCGTTTTAAAAGAAAAAAAGCCAAGACCTCATTGGATTGTTTAAGGGTCAGGGCATACAGGCAAATTCGGGAGATTAGTCGCCCGGCAACAAATCTCCTCTTCTTCGGGTCGACTAAGCTCCCTGAACTGCCTCCCCTGCCTTCCCGCTGTTTAAAATGTAAATCGCCAGCAGGATGGCACTCGGAGCGATTCTTTTTCCGAAGTCATCTGAAGTTTCCTTGTCAGTCAACTTCGGGCGACTTCGGAAAATGAATCGATCCGAGTGCCATCCCACCGGCGATTTACATTTTAGCCAGTGGGAAGGTAGAGGAAGCAATCCGGGAAGATTAGTCGCTCCGAAGAAGAGGAGCTTTGTCACCGGACGACTAATCTTCCCGAATCTGCCTGTGTGCCCTGACCCTTAAGCTTCACTTAACAGGCAGCAGATCATTGGTTTATCATATGTGGCGTACACTTGCAATTGAAGCCAGGCAATTTACCTGTCATTTGTTGATAGTAAATGAAAGCCTTTGCCTCTGGGCCTGACTGTGCTTTTTAAAACCAGTCTTGAGTAGAGATGTGCTATGATCCTGCTGTAAAATGGGTCAAAAGGGAAATGGCTTTACTTGAAATCCTCTTTTCATCACATTAACATTCATTTTCACAGTACCACTGATAACGTTTGATTTGCTTTTGTCAGTCTCTCTTATATCCTTTATTGTTAGCCAAAATAAAAAAAGGAAAGCTTTACATAAAATGCATGCTATGTGTGTGAAAATAGGACTCCTGTTGGTACTATAATTTTTAGCTATACAAAACCAGAAACCATTGTATTTAAATTGAGTAAATTCTGGGTAAAACTTGTGTGATTGACCTAAACCTCAATCCCAACATTGGCTGTTCTATTCCCATCCTTTAGTTCCTGACCACACAAATTAACGTTAACTGCTCTGGGAGTCCTGGTGAGAGGTGACTATCAAGAGTTGTCATAGAGTAGAAGCTACTCTGTACAGGAGTATGTAATAAATAGCAGTCTCATTTTGGGTCAGCACTGTGGGCTGCAGCAACAGGTTCCATCACAGGTGATTATACAGTCTGTGCATAGAGCCACTAATCATGCACAAACTGGTCCTTGTGCCAGCTAGGGACCAGTCTTGGACATAAGACCAACTTACCTACCTCCTTAACAGGTTTTTTTTTTTTTTTTATAAAGTTGAAAAATTACTATTGATTGTGTAATTACTGCTGAAGGGATGCAAGAAACTGACTTTTAATGGTGCTAAACGTAAGCTGGCAGTGCGCCTAGAAGCACAAACCTGATTTGTCCCGATAGGAGGACATTGCTTTGTAGTTGGACACTGTTCCATTACAATTGTGAATGTAACCATTGATTGGCTATTTACAGGCTGAGTGGGTCTTTGCACTGGTTTAGTCAGCTGATTTGTTTGAAATTTTTTAAATTGGGATAATAAAATGATGCTAGGAAGCAGATTTAATACACAAGATGCAAAGAAAACTAATTTTCTAAAACGGTCTCCTATAGTTTGATAATTAGTGAGGGATAACTGAATAAATAAACTGGATCAAGCTATTTTCTTGTAAATGAGTCTTCTAGCACTGGAACTGCTTAGTAAAGAGAAACTGGTCTATTGAAGCACAGCTAAGGGTTTTAGCACACTGGCTCAAAGGGCAACTGTAATTTCTGTCAACATTGCTCTCCATTGAGATCAATTGGAAATGCTCTGCCTATGGCAGAGGCTAGCTATGACATTTGGGAACATTACAGCAAGAGATCTTATCTGTTCCAGGGATCATCACAGCACTTAAAATCTGTGCCCTAAACCTTATAAGCATTTTCAGTATAGTTGTTCTGTCACAGTCTCTCACAATTTTAATTAATGTGTTGATTTAGAATGTATTATTTAGCGTTCATTTCCGTTTTATTACTTTTTTTTTTATTATTATTAACTTGTTTTATATTACCATAAGTACAACTGATATGCCTTTTCTAAAAATAGCTCTATTTTATTTAATATAAAAAAAATCACAGTTTTTAAGAAAGTATATATGCATTTACCATGCTCTGGTGAATGCTGAAGTCAAGAAAAGGAAGTACCTTTTGTACCCGAAAGCCAGATTCAGGTGCTGACACTGCTGTTTACAGATAGCATTGCCCCCCTGCCTGACAGAGCTGAAGCCCAAACATACCTGCCATTATCATTCTCCAAAGCAGGCTGGAGGCAGACTGGGGTAATCAGGCCATTATTTTAAGGCTTAGTTCCAATTGAAATGAGCTCCATTGCCTTCACATGTTAAGCTATGTTGTGAAGTTATATACATACCTTGTTCACAGGCTTTTTCATCTTTTAGTTACTTAGATCAATATGCAAGCACCAAATAGCAGCAAGCAAATGAATAAATGTGAGAAATGTTAATGATTTGAAAAAAGTATTTTAGAAGTAGAAGAAATCTGCAAGAATAATGTTATTTTGAGTAATCAATATGTTATGTGTTAGTGTTGCCTCAGCTGCTTCCCCCTCCCCCTAAGTCAAGCTTTTAGTGCATGTTACTGACCTATAGCCTCTATGTCTTTGACAAATAAAAAATTCTGAAATTAAGGTTTTGTCTTTCCTTTGTGCTGAAATGCTGGTATTGTAAACTTTAAATTTTGGCATTTCTACCTATACTTAAAGGAGTTGTTCAGTATAAAAATAAAACGAGTCATAACTGTTACTTTTGAATCTAAGCTGCATGCTAAGGATCAATTGCAAACTCAATGAACAGTTATGTCCCATGTGGCCCCCCTTCAAGTCGCTGTCTAACTCAGAGTTAGAGAGCTAAAAAGCAGGAAGTTGTATTCTGGCTATCATGTTAGACATCCAATCACTCCAGCCTTTATACATTAGATTTTTGCCTAACTATCTATATTAGAAACTTTTTTATTTTGCAAAGACTATGTATTTACCCAGTTTTTATTTTTACACTGAACTGTTCCTTTAACATATATTAGTTTTAATGATTAGAAATAATGTAACACACACACACACACAAATCTTGCAGTATGGCTTACTCCAGTAGTGAATGGTAGTGTCTAATCATGCTGAAAATGATTAATTCTCTTTCTATATAAACATTCTAACTGACCCCCTAGAGCAGCTTTTATTTATGGCATACAATTGTTAATTGTTTTAGATTCACATAGTTTGTATCTATGCCAGTGAGTAATGTATTTCAGAATCACTGTTTAAGTATTTTATTTTTTTTTTTTCTTTAGTCATTTTTAAATTGATGAAAAATGTTATGTATCAGTGTGAATCTTTTGCGTTGTGTTCAATATTTATTTTGTGCATAGTATATATTTTGTTTTACTAATACAATGCAAGCCATATCTCAATGACCCCCTGTACATTTTTCATGCTGTCTTCCTCCCAATGGCCTCTGTGCATGTAAGTAACCTGTCAAGTGACAATGCCTGTTTTTTTTTGTTTTTTTTTTTTGCTTCTTGCATTTCTTTTCAATAATTCTTTCTTTGCTATCAGTGCAGAAAAGACAAAACGATTCAAGCTTTGTGTCAATCCTGTACATGTTTCCATTCTTGTGTGCTTTCTGAACAAAGGCAAATTCTAGGCTTGACAATATCTATTCTTGCCATAGTTATTTTGGGTTTACATCCTTTCTTTACACATAGTATGTTTTCCTCAATATCAAAAAAGGCTCCAATCATAGATTTAGATAAATTCTTATCCCATATTAAACATACATCAGTGCAGACTTTCAAGTACAGTCAAAGTTAAATTAAAAACAAAGTTACCCTTCTTTGCTTTCTGTAACAGGAAGGTAAGTTTTAGCAAATGCATGTTTAATTCACAGGCAGTTATATCTTGTTACCGTAATAAACAATTAATAAATTACTTGTGGTACTCAGACAGTCAGACATAATATATTTGCTATTGGTGAAATTATATTGGGAAATAATGCAAAAGCCGATTTCACACAACAAATGTTCAGTATCTTGACTTGCATTTAAAGGGCTGTAGCATATGCAGTAACAACTTCCGTAAGCCATGCCAATGCAGTAAATCCATGACGTGCATTTGTAGGCTTACCCTGTTTATTTCTGTATAGAGAACATTGTAATGATTGCCTATTGTTGGTTCTTACTCCTGCCATTATAAAGGTTGTTACAGACAAGCAGCAAGCAAATATAAGGGTCAATATACCCCCTTTTCAACATATTTTGAAATAACATTTAAATAACATTTACATTACAGCCTTAACTTTTTATTTTAATCATGAAAATTCTTTCTGTTGAAGCTCCTCCATGTTTGGTCCTTGCAAGGTAGATAATCAGATTAATAGTGCACAGATGATTTCTCTGTGCAATAGACTCAGTAATTAAAGTAGTTACAAAACAGCTAAGGGGTAAAGGGGGGACGTTGTATACTGGCAATCTAATCACAAGCACCAAGCATAGAGTGGCTAAAACAATAGGCAAAAAGTATGTTTAGAACAAATCCTGTTCATTGAACTCAGGTTGAACATTGAGGTATACTGCTTCTTTTAATTTGTCACACTTAGTAAAATGCACCTAAGTAATTTGTTTTAGTGTAGTGTTTATTTCCTTTCCATTATGCAGACATTTATCACCATATAGTCACAATAACTGTTTAATTGGAACATTTAGCCCAGTTCTGTCCAAACAATCCATTTGTGCAGTGTATTACAGGTATGGGACCTGTTATCCAGAATGCTTGGGGGCCAGGAGTTTTCCAGATATAGGATCTTTCTGTAATTTGTATCTCCATACATTAAATGTCCTTAAAATTAATTTAAAGCTTAAATAAACCCAAAAGGATTGGTTTGCCTTCAGTAAGGATTAGTTTTCTCTTAGTCGGGATCAAGTACAAGGTACTGTTTTATTATTACAGAGAAAAATATTAATTTTAGAAATCTGAATTATTCAATTAAAATTGAGTCTATTGGAGATGGCCTTCCTATAATTTGGTGCTTTCTGTATAATGGGTCCCATACCTGCATAATAATGACAGAAGTCAATGAAGCAATTGGTCAGACAAGAGTTAAAATCTCTGGGAGGTACATATTTTGCATATAGGATTCTAATATGACAGTAGAAAAAACAGCAGGCACTCATGGACAGGCAAGTAAAAGAACCTACAGACTATTTTAGGCACAGAGTGACCAAACACACAGCCTTACTTGCTTACGCATTTCGTGCAGTCAGGCACTTAATCATAGCCTTGAGCTGTAGGTCTGGGGCATGTATACCCAGACCCCATGTCTAAATTGGTGAGATCATCTACTTTTGGCTCTGCATCAGGAACTTTTCTTGTCTTTGCACTGATGTGTGCAGACACGTAGCGGATATTGGTATGAAAACACAAAAGTATGGATTTTTGCGTTGATGTCCGCTTTATGTGTCTGCACACACACCATGCCTGTCACTGCAGAGACAAGCAGGAGCAGATAGGAGTGCATTAGCTTTGCTCCGCTTGAGGAAAAAAATCAAGCAGAGGAAAGCTGAGGGATGGCTTCATGTGCCATTAGTCTTAGAATAGATACTTACCGTATATACTCGCGTATAAGCCGAGTTTTTCAGCACCCAAAATGTGCTGAAAAACTCAACCTCGGCTTATACGCGGGTCATACGTAGATACGCTCCTTCCGCGGCCCCAGCAGGACTGTCTGTGACTGACTGTGTCGCCGCCCGGAGCAGGTCCAGGAGCTCCGGGCGGCGCGTCCTTCCCTGCCGGCGTTCGCTCCCAAAATGGCGGCGCCGGCCGCTACCCACGTGGCGGCCATGGGCGCCGCCATTTTGGGAGCGAACGCCGGCAGGGAAGGACGCGCCGCCCGGAGCTCCTGGACTCGCTCCGGGCGGCGATCATACAGACAGTACTGCGCTATGGGAGAGGGAGGTATGTTGCAAATGTACCAAATCATAGTGATAAATGTTATGGGTTAAAACCCCAGCCCCTTCCAAAAAACAATATTACTTTATGCTAATGTTATTAAACTTTAAATCTAAAAAGCTACAGTTATCTTTTGGATGAAAGAGACCCAGTGCCAGGAACATGCTCAATATTAAGTAAGTGCAAAGTGGTCCAACAAAAATATAACCTAAATGAGCCTGACACAGGTGCAATGTCGCCAGATTTGACAAATGTTTTATCAGAGCTGCAAGGCTCTCAGGTCCAGACAGTCCTGCGCTATGGGATCACACAGACAGTCCTGCGCTATGGGAGAGGGAGGTGTGTTGGGGCCGCGGTACCTTTTTTCTGCTTTCCTAGGTGCAGCACCTCATTGGCACATTCACATCTTGAAATCTGACATGGGGCCCCTAGGCTTATACACGAGTCAATACATTTTTCCAGTTTTCTTAGGTAAATTAGGTACCTCGGCTTATACACGGGTCGGCTTATACACGAGTATATACGGTAATGATGGTTATAGAAAAAACAAGGAAGTTGTTTCTGTGATATCATAATGAATAAGCTGTACTAGCCTTAAACACTTCATATATTATAGCAAACAAGGGAAAGTTGTGCTCACCACAAATTTTTAAAACCATTAGGTGGGGGTGCAATGAGGCTGTGACCACAAAATACATATAGACAAATACAAGAGTCCTCTGCACTCAACCCATTATCAATATATTTAAGACAGAGACATTTTGTGAATACTGCTACTAAAAATGCCTTACCCTTTAAACAAAACAGGGATTGTTTGTCCATATATTGCAATATATTTAAGCTGGCCAACTACGTCAGTCATCCCATATCTGGCCAGTCCTATGCTCAATTTTCATCTGATTCATTAAGAATTCTATTGCTTCATTATATATTTTACAAAAGGGACTATTTTTACCTGCAACTTACTTGCTGCTTTCAAAGTAAAACTCCCAAACTTGGCTGCCCTTTTATTAGACACCAGTGGGATCATCTGACTATAGCTGGGGAGGGTGGGAGCTACAACATGGAGCTGGTCACTGCTCCTGTATAACTATAACACACAACGGAAAGTTGTGCTCACCACTAATTTTTAAAACCACAAAATATATATATTATAGCCTGTGTTTTTATTCACATAGACAATTACGATATTATAGCCTGTGTACAATAAAGCAATGGTAATACTTTTTTTGGCACAAGGATATTCAAAATGTACATTGACGTAATGCACTTTGGGCTGTAGGCAGCCTTTTGCTTTGCTATTTCAGAAAAGGTGCTATTTCAGAAAAGGCACCTTTAATGAAAAATGGGCACCATATTTAATATTGGAAAACATGGAAAATGTATTCAAAAGGTGTCACTATCATTAAGTCTTTATTTACAAATGTGACTAACCTATACCTGCTCTTAATAACTAATCGCAAGCAGAAAAACAAGCTGAGATTGTTACTAGTTTACATGTGGGTCAGGTTACCGTTTTTCTCTGTTTAACAATTAGGATAACCTCAATGTTCTTTTGCAAGAGTATATATTTTTTTTTCATTCTCTTTTTAACTAAAGGGAAACTGGGCTTGAAAGAGAACCTTTAATGTGACAAAGATATTTGTACCCCAAGATCATTTAAAATATGTCTTCATTTTTTATTTAAAGGAACAGTAACACCAAAAAATGTAAGTTTTATAAAGTAATGTAAATATCATGTACTGTTGCCCTGCACTGGTAAAACTGATCTGTTTGCTTCAGAAACTCTACTATAGTTCATATAAACAAGCTGCTGTGAAGCAATGGTGGAAATTGAAAAACGGCTATATGGTAAAGGTTAACTAATGGATAAAAGATAACACCATTAGACAGACAGAGCTTATTTGCTATCAGCTGTGTTACTTGAGCCTTTTCTCCTTTGAATGGCTGCCCCCATTGCTACACAGCAGCTTATTTATATAAACAATAGTAGTGTTTCTTAAAGGAAAACTATACCCCCAAAATGAATACTTAAGCAACAGATAGTTTATATCAAATTGAATGACATATTAAAGAATCTTACCAAACTGGAATATATATTTAAGTAAATATTGCCCTTTTACATCTCTTGCCTTGAACCACCATTTCGTGACTCTATCTGTGCTGCCTCAGAGATCACCTGACCAGAAATACTACAACACTAACTGTAACAGGAAGTAGTGTTGAAGCAAAAGGCAGAACTCTGTCTGTTAATTGGCTCATGTGACCTTACATGTGGTTTGTATGTGTGCACAGTGAATCTTACGATGTCAGGGGGCGGCCCTTATTTTTTAAAATGGCAATTTTCTATTTATGATTACCCAATGGCACATACTACTAAAAAAGTATATTATTATGATAATGGTTCATTTACATGAAGCAGGGTTTTACACATGAGCTGTTTTACTCAGTATCTTTTAATAGAGACCTACATTGTTTGGGGGGTATAGTTTTCCTTTAAGCAAACACAGCAGTTTTACCAGTGCAGGGCAACACTGCGTTATATTTTCATTACTTTAAAACACTTATTTTTTGACGTTACTGTTCCTTCAACAAATAAAACATTCATAGAAATCTGGCCAAACAAGAACAGCAGAAATAAACTAGTTTTTAAAGACTATTTTTAGACTCCTCTTACTTGACACATAGCAGTCAAAGCAAATTTATTGATAGTATGTTTTGTTCACTTATTTTTCTTCTTAATAGCTTGTTAGGACGTTCACATGTGGGTACTGGTCTCCGCCATCTTAAATAGCTTACCTAACTTCATGAGGGTCAGCTCCTAAAGGAGTTGTGTTACTGTGTCTGTCTGTGTGTGTCATGTCCATGTACTCCTGTCACCCCTAGTGTTTTATCCACATGCCTCTGTTCCCCCACCCCCTTTAAAAAAAAAAAAAAGTCTATGTGAATAAAAACCTATCAGCATTAGTTGTTTAGAGCGTTAAAGTCACAATAACAATTCCACTCTACAGAAACTGAACATGAATCTTGCAAAATAATTCTTGGCCACTTTGATACAGACATACATGCAAATATCAGTGGAAGAGGGGGTTAGGTGTGGCTGTTGTTACATCCGAGTAGACCTATAAGCTCACACAATTAAGAAGAGATCAGCATACTGTCTAGAAAAATGCAGTTGCAAAACAATCATTAAAACTGCCTTCTGCCCCAAACATAATAAACGAGCAAGCTCAGATTCATCCATATTGTTAGATGATATTGCTCAATTTGTGGCATATTTGAGGGGAGTCATAGTAATTTACAGAGAGGAAGAAGATGAACAGTGTTTTTGTGATTTTCAGCCTCTAATCCTTATTAGAGATTACCATGCTCTGTATATAATCTTTGAATGAACAACTCTTTATATGCTTTTTCCCCCCTCTTAAGCAATATAGATTTGTTCCCCATAATTCCTCATTTCCCAGGATAAAACCCTATTTCAGAGATTTGGTCCCCACAGAAAACTCGAACCCCTCCCCCCCCCCATCCATCGCTGAACAGTCCCCAAGTAGTGTGTTCTGCAGGAAGTAGGTTTTTCTGCAGGAAAGTAGAATGGTTTGCTGGAAGTAGAGGGTTTTGCAGTAGGTTTTTCTGCAGGAAGTAGGGGGAAGGTGAACCACATGTAAAGTAGATTTTTCTACAGTAACAGTATGAGGTTCATATGTTATCATATAAGGACCAGAAAAGAAATTAAGAGCAATTGAATCTCTCAAGTGGAATATGCACAAAGCTAATTTCATTCAAGATGAGGAAAAAATATGTGGCTATGAGTGGGTGTAGTTTGAATAAGGAATCGGGTTGTGGTTTAAATAGGGAGTGGTGAATACTTTGGGTGACATTCGCATACTGTATAGTTTGAACCTCTTAAAGCATTTATCATGACTATAAAATCAGAATCTTTGTGCTTTATAGGCTATGTTACATCTTAGAGGAGATATATGGACTTGCTTCAGTCATCATTTCAGTTACCAATACAATTTATTTATTACACGGACTTTACCTAAAACCCACTTAATTGAAAGCTTTCTTAATGATTTTTGTCCTGTCCAATCACTTTATACATCTATAGTACCGTGCAGATCTATAGTTAATTTTTACTCATTATTAGACAAAGTACCAACAATGTCATGCTCTGAAAGTAAAACACATAATCATCTAGTAAAGGGCTATATGAGCACTATACATTTTAATTCTTTATTACTATGTTTTCATCCCTCAACACCCTGCTTGCATGACCTACTAAGTGTCTTTAAATTAGGATGTTTGTAGCATAGCAAGCTTCTCATCACTGTTATTGTGGCAATGCTGTGTAATACATGTATGGAATCTTATTAGCATACCCAAGTGAGTGCTACATTGCAATCATGCACAAATAAAATGTATTTCTGTTTTTTTTTTCCCCTGGTTTCCTTCGTGTTAAGGGTTTAAATGAGCAGCATTGTTTTCTCCTGAAATTATATTACACTGTGAAACAGGCTTTTTTTCTTAATTATTTTCCTACTTCGTGCATATTCAGTAGAATATGCACAATGTTTAAAATCACCAATGGCATGCATATATTTTGTCTGACTTCATTAAATGAGACCACAAACAATCCAGTTTTATTAGTGTATTTGAAATAAAATAAACCTGTAGAAACAATTGCAGGGTGCTTGAGTTGTCAGCAGAGTGCGAGAACCACTATACCATAGCATGAAAACAATATTGTGAATATAGATTAGTCAAAATCTTTCACTAAAAAATATGCCATAGTGTAGTCAATTGTCATTGACATTCTGCACCAGATTGTTCCTTC
This sequence comes from Xenopus laevis, assembly GCF_017654675.1. NCBI lineage: Eukaryota > Metazoa > Chordata > Amphibia > Anura > Pipidae > Xenopus > Xenopus laevis. Next base: position 82,366,484 of record NC_054373.1, on the reverse strand, counting down.
TCTGAAATCCATCAGGGTTTTAATTGGAGCATTCCTGTCAGCATTCGGCATTAGTACATTTCATTTACACACCATTTAGGACTAGAGGGCAAGACGACTATTGAATGTGTTTAATAAAATGACATGACATGACCTGGCCTGCAGTTTCCTTAATCCAATAGGCTTTACTAGCATAGCCACACAGTTGCAGTAATCGGTCAGCCATTTGCTTGGATAAGTATAATACATTTTAAAATAAAAAGTGCAAGTTGTTGCATCATGCTACTGTACTTCTGCACCTGTGTGGGTCCTTTAAAGGAACAGTAACAGCAAAAAATTAAAGTGTTTAAAAGGAATGACAATATAATGTGCTGTTGCGCTGCACTGGTAAAACTGGTGTGTTTGCTTCAGAAACACTACTATAGTTTATATAAATAAGCTGCTGTATAGCCATTAGGGCAGCCATTCAAGCAATGGATATACAGTTTATAACTGCTAAATTCTGAATAATCCCATTGTATACTACAGAGCTTTTTTTGTGTATACTGTGCCGGTTCTCCTTTTTCAGCTTTGAATGGCTGCCCCCATGGCCTCACAGCAGCTTGTACACCAGTTTTACCAAAGTATGCCAACACTACATTATGTTTAAAACACTTTCAGTTTTTGTTGTTACTGTTCCTTTAACCCCTTCCATTATCCTAGTGGGGGAACCACCATGTTCTGTACATCTGATCAAGATCAATGCCTTGAGCCTAAATCTTCTTTTTTTTTTTTCCCCTCAGTTACTATATTTGAGACCTTTTCTTTCATATTCGAACTATAATTTTTTATCCCATCTTTTATCATCTATAGTCATTTATTTTTTAACGCATTTTAATTTAGTAGTCATTGCACCATAAATGCTGGCTACCGAGGAAGTGTACAAGTTCTTGTGTTCCAGTGTCTGTGGAAACCCGCAAGAACTTTTGCACATTGAATGCATCTTGCCAATTCTTGGATTTTATGTCTTTTGCTTATTGTTGTTAAATGGAAGGCTTTGTTGGTCAGATCAGGGACATTTTTAACTTTTACTTTCTGGATGGCACTGCTAGCTAAAAAATATTTTTGGGAGTTTAAACAAAATCCCTTATTATTAATGGGCTGTATGTGTATCTAATTATTTTTTTATTGAGGTTGCTGTATCCTTGAGTCGTTATAGACTACAATTATCAATAGTAAAATTTAGTCGCTTAAAAGATGCATTTAATCCTTAAAGGAGAAGGAAAGTCATTTACCACTTGGGGTGCAAAATGTTAGGCACCCCCAAGTGAATGTATTTACTTACCTGAAACCCAGGCCGGTGCTCCTAACAGCAGAAAACTGCACCGGCCCAGGGTTAAACCAGTGAGCTGTCCCTAATTTACAAAGACTCTCCATTTATTCCTAAATGGTTGTTTTCTGGATTGCTGGCCAGTTAAAAGGTCAAGTAAAACCCAGACAAAAGGTTTTATAATGTGAAACTGTTCATTGTATAGTGTTGATCATGTAAATGTAAAGCCTTAACTCGTCCCTTCCCCTTCTGGCTCCTAACGATCACGCATGCCGAGCTGCCATTTTGCTGTCCTGCTCATTGGGCCGCAAGTTTTTTTGGCCAGAGCTAAAGAATACATACTGTTTAGCCTCTGGTATAATTATGGGAAAGGGCTATGAGCTAGGTTGTTGAGATCTAATATGTGATTCAAAAACAGAATTGTTCTATGCAATGAGCATTTTTACGTGGGATAACTTTCTGTCAGGTGTTTATTTGCCTTCTAATAAGAATAGTAGCATTCCCCACTTGATGCAATTAATGCTTCATTATACAGTACACATTCATACCCAAATTGCTAAATTAGTAATGTTTTAACAGAATAATATACATTATTTGAATGCAGTCTTGCATGCTATGAAATGTTAACTATTAGATATTAATAGTTTGTGCATGAATAGATTATTGTTGTGTAAAGTGATACTGGCATCTGTAAACATAAGGAAACATTAAGGTTCCTGACCAAAAACAAATGTATGAAGTTTGTTGTTTTTTTTTTTTTAGAAAAAAAATAAAGTAGTTATCATCTAAGCCAACAAATCTGCAGCTACCCTGATTAGCCAGATAATGCAGCAAAAAACAGCATTTTCATTGGTTTCTGAGGGTAAAAGCAACATCCATGTTACCTAAGTTGTCTGGGGCAGGCAGGGATGTAATTACAGAGGAAGCAGACCCTGCAGCTGCAGGGGGGCCCATGATGCCCTAATTCATATACAAGCTCAATAAATATTGGTAAACAAGTCAACCTCTAGACATTTTGGCAGCCTGAAAAATTATTTGCTGTGGGCCCAGTAATATCTACGCCGCTGGGGGCAGTACTTAACCTATTCACAGCCTGTGCTTGACGCTCAGCACTTGTATACAATTTGTGGCAAAACAGAATGCAACTCGGACGCATCAGACTGTTTATCAGAAGAGTTATCCTCTTCCATAAAATTCATCAGACTTTTAAGTCCATTAAAACCACTTGGGTGCATTGCAGGGCAGGACAAGAGCAGGCATAACACATATCATTGCAATGAACTGCCACCTCCTTAGAAGCCATAGTGCCCCCCGCCAGATCCTACTCATTATAATCGACATTTAATCAAATCCTTAATTAATTTTGGTTACCATTTTACACGTATTTAAGCAACACTGAAAACAGATGCATAACAATCAAGGTAAAATGTATCAGTATATCAATACACTTAGCAAGGCTCAAATAAGAACAGGAGAAACGAATGGTGCATCATACATCGATTAACAAATCAGATTGATACACTCAATCACCATTGGGTGACTGATTAAGCAGAACAGCATGTCAGAAAACATTGATATATTACTCATTTGATGGGAGGCATTTTGGATATTTACCTTGGGAACTGTGGCCTCTTAACAGAAAATAGGAACTGACCTTTTGTTAATTAGTGTATAATGCCCTGTTACTTTCCCCTGTTCTTAAATGCATTGATATTGATGTTGCTTATTTTTGGTTTCCATTATGGTAATTTAAGTGGCATTTTTCAATATATTGCTGTGTACTTTTGTTTAATTAAGGTTAATGATGCCTTTTTTGCCACCAAATTCATTAAGCCTGCTTTCCCCCTGGCTTATAATGCACCTTTGTGTTTTAAATGGAGTTAATAAAGTTTGATGAATTTTATAGAAGTGTGGATTATCCTCTGCTGTTGAGTCCAAATTGCATTCTGTGTTGCTGAAATTTATAAATCTATTGTGTCTGGAACCAGAACAGAGCTGTGGATTATTGCGGAACGCTCCTAAAGCAACAGTAACACTAAAAAATAAGTTTCATAATAATTAAAATATAATGCACCTTTTCCATGCACTGATAAAACTGATGTGTTCAGAAACACTGCTACAGTTTATATAAACAAGCTGATGGCTCAGACATTCAAGGCTCGGGTTTCATAGCAGATAACAGATGCACTCTGCAGAATCCCATTGTATTTTATTACAGAGCCTTATGCATTATCTGCTAAGCAACCTGTGCCTTTTCTCATTTTCATCTTAAATGGCTACACCCATGACTACACAGCAGCCTATATATATATAAAATATAGTGTTGTTTCTAAAGTAAACACTTAATGTTTACCAATACATGGCAGTACATTATATGTTAATTACTTAAAATGCCTTTATTTTTTTATGTTACTGTTCATTTAAGAGCTGCCATGTAAAGCTCCTCTATGTTGCATTCAGTTTGCATGCTTCTTTTTTCTGCTCAGCACTAAAGGCAGGATAGATGCTCAAAGGCAGTACACAGGACAAAGCAGAGTACACAATCAGAAATATCAGAAAAAATGCTAAATCTGTGCTGAGCCAAAACCATAAAATAAAATGAGCTACACAACTGTCAGAAACCTAATTCTGCCTTCTGTCCAGAGGTGTAAGTATCACTTTGCATATCAACTGTCTGATGTCAGTTTAGCTGTCTTTTAAAATCTCCTACACTGTCTTTATATTGTTCTATACATTGTGGTGAAAATTGTAGTATATTTCATTTTGTGAAGTATTTATTTTGCTAGTAGGGAAATCGTCCTTAGTAAAACACATGACTATAAATCCTTTTCTTTCCTACTTAGTCTTTGACCAACTAGACCTGGTCACATATGAAGAAGTCGTGAGACTGCAAGCTTTCAAAAGGAAAACACTAGTCCTTTTAGGTAATAACATTTTATGAGCATATGTTTGCATTTTTATTTATTTTGTTTTCTGGAACTGATTAAATAATCTCTTTCCTCTATGACCTCCTGACTCCACTTGAAAAAAAGGTGCACATGGTGTTGGCAGAAGACACATAAAGAATACCTTAATTACAAAACACCCTGACAGATTTGCCTACCCTATCCCACGTAAGTGTTGCAAATCATATTTATTTTGTTCTCAAATGCAAAATGTATCCTTAATTTTATAACTAAGGCTCAAACACAAGCATCCCAAATAACACTGATATTATGTCTTGCATCTGTTTGTCTTATCAATTTTGTCTTGTCAATGCAACTCTGTGCTTCCAGTGTAATAAATTCTTACAAATGTTATGATGATAGCAATTAATTTGTTTTAACATAAGGGTTATACCATTGTATAAATAAACTATATTTGTCCCATTTACTGAACAGAGCAAATGGTGCTAATTGACACTCCTACACAAGTGATCCACACACAAGTTGAACAGAAGATACACCCATTTTGCAGTGTCCCCTTAGTCATCTGTGCTTCAACAGCTATAGAAATGAGCATGTAACTTTTTCTTATTTGCCTAGTGGGTCAAATCATTCTGGGCAAGAAGGAAATGCAAAAGTTAATCCCAAATTGCCTCATTGTTTCTTTCAATATAATCCCATATTTTATATAATGCCCGCAGTTCAGTAACTTAGAACCAGTTAGCCATGTCTTTGCAATGGGCATGAGTTAGCATGTTGGATATAACGAATACCTTTAATGGGAGTTAATTCTTACCAGCTCCATTTTCCAGCACTGAATGCATATTTGCCAGTGGTTTTTCCATGCAGCCACATCCCATTCACTGTTTCTAATTTGTGTCCCATCTCACTCCTTTCACAAGCAGTTAAAAGAAAACATAGCTAATGTGATGTTGGCACTAAAAAGTTACTCTTCAAAATATTAATGTACAAATACTAAGCATTTGAGTTTTTAAAAATATAAGCGTTACTTGAAGTTCCTAAACCCGACTGTCTCATCTTAACCTTTGAGTTTCTAATGTTAACGGACTACTGCTGCACTAATACTGCAGCTCCCTGTAGAAAAACATGGAGATCAGATAGGTAATGGAAAAAGCATCAGGCAAATACTTTTATGGCAAAATTATAAATAGCATTTAAAAACAATATTATGATAGTGGTTTAATTTCTGGTGTCGTTATCTCTCTAAAGTATTAAAGGCAATATGATATGTTGTTTTTGGTAATAATGTTTATCACATTCATACATGTAGGGCTGCAGTCATTTTATATAGTCCAGTGTAGATTGTTATAGTATATGATTTTGTACAAGGTACTAAAGGCCTTTATTGAATAGAAGAGCAAAGTTTTTCACTTATACTACCCCTTTTTTAACTGAGATAAAATATTACCTATCCTTTGCTGAATATTTGCACTATGTTTACTCATTATTTTCAGCGTAATTTGATTGTAATGGCACAGGATTAATTAATAAAATGTAAATCTGTAAATGTTCAACAATGTCTATATAATCCAGTTAACGTGTAATTTTCTATATCATAGAATTACTTCTTAAATTCTTAATCCGTAAATTAATTTCAAGACATGCCCGGTAGTGACTTGTAAGCAGTAGAATCCTGCAAAGCCTATGGTAATTGATTTTTGCCCAGTGGACATGATATGGTTATTTGAAATAACAGCTTGTACTTACTGCAGATACAAATGAACAGTGTCAAAGTATTGAACTCTTAAAAATGTTAAAGGGATCCTGTCATCGGAAAACGTTTTTTTCAAAACGCATCAGTTAATAGTGCTACTCCAGCAGAATTCTGCATTGAAATCCATTTCTCAAAAGAGCAAACAGATTTTTTTATATTCAATTTTGAAATCTGACATGGGGCTAGACATTTTGTCAATTTCCCAGCTGCCACTGGTCATGTGACTTGTGCGTGCACTTTAGCTTGGCTGCTGGGGGGGAAAGGGAGGGGGTGATATCACTCCAACTTTCAGTACAGCAGTAAAGAGTGATTGAAGTTTATTAGAGCACAAGTCACATGACTTGGGTACCAGGGTAGCTGGGGAAATTGACAATATGTCTTGCCCCATGTCAGATTTCAAAATTGAATATAAAAAAATCTGTTTGCTCTTTTGAGAAATGGATTTCAGTGCAGAATTTTGCTGGAGCAGCACTATTAACTGATTCATTTTGAAAAAAATATTTTTTCCCATGACAGTATCCCTTTAAGAGATGTTAAAAATGTCATGTTAAATATATTCTTTATCCACATAAAGAACTGCAGTAGGCATTAGGGATGGGCAAATTTGAACCGCTTCATTTCGCCAAAATGTCGCCGACGCCCATTAAATTCTATGGGCGTCAAAAACGTTTTGTCGCCGGGCGAAATTTTTTTGACTGCATCTTTTTTTTGTCGCACGTCGTCATACAAGTTTATGGGCGTCATTTACGCGGCGAAACGAGGCGAAACAATTTGGCGATCCCTAGTAGGTATAATTCTAATAGTGAGGTAAATGGCAGGCTTATACTGTTTACCCTTTTTTTATTATATTGTGAAACTTAGACACAACAAGACCTCCAAAGAAAGATGAAGAGAATGGAAAAAATTACTTCTTTGTATCTCATGACCAAATGATGCAAGATATCTCCAACAATGAATATCTGGAATATGGCAGCCATGAAGATGCTATGTATGGAACAAAACTGGAAACTATACGAAAGATTCATGAACAGGGACCTATTGCAATACTAGATGTAGAACCTCAGGTACAGTTTAACATTGACTGGGACATGCCATTGCTTAATCCCCATGTTCCTCAGTAACAGCGCAAAGACAGTTTATTTACATACATATTTGCATTATAGAAAAAAGGATACGATCACCTTTTATAGGATCAGTAATAGCTGCTGTCTGCTTGTTGGCACGTGTCTGAGGCCAGTAACAGACCTGCCCTACCAACATCTAGCCATATCCATGGGGCAGGTTTGATTTTTTTGTTCTATCCTCTCCCTAATTGTTTACAGTGGTTGCATTATTGTCCAATCGTTGGCTGTAGGGCCAAATGATTGGAACAACCCAATATCGCCAACTAAAGGTAGACATATAAGTGAAAGATCTGCTCGCTCGACCACCTTCTTTACATTTATGGACCTCCATTAGATGTAAAAATCTTTTCATTTAAGTACTATAAATTCAGCAGTATAGCAGGGTTTGTAGAAAAACAAAATATTTCCAAATACAACTAGCACACTCTCAGAAATGGGTTGTAAAACCAACTGCAGACTCTCCAACTCTCTCCAACTGCAGACTCATGCCATAATAGCCACACAACATAATTTCCTCACGCCCAGATTTGTGGGAAGGCCACAAAGGCCTAGGGTGGCATAAATTGAGCGGCGGCATGTCGCCCGGTCGCTTTTATATGTATCTAGTTTTTTTAAATTGTGTGAGCAGAAATTCAAATCCCAAGAATAGAAATTTGCAAGCGGGCATATGAGCGGGGGTGGGAGAGCGACGGAACAGAAGTGTGAGAGGCACCCTGCTGGCAAATCCAGACTTGGCCTTGGGGCATCCCTCTGGCAAATCCGGGCCTGCACCCCCTTTTGTCTGGCTTGTGCTACTGGCATAAGTGGCATACTAACCTCAATGCTCCTGCTACTTTCAGATGTCATTAGTTAAGCTGGTGCAGACTTAGTTATTACCAATGTGAGAGGCCAACAACTGAATACCAGGTGTAATTTGATTGGTAATGTTTTAACACTGACAAGAAATTACTTTTTCCACCTATAAATTTACTGAAGAACTTTAAATTGATTGTTTTTGCATTGAAAATATGTATTTTTCAATCCATGACTTACAATATCTAACTGAAGTGTATTTTTGTCTTGTATTGCAGGCTCTTAAGGTCCTGAGAACAGCAGAGTTTGCTCCTTTTGTTGTCTTTATTGCTGCACCTACAATTACCCCGAGTATCAGTGAGGTAAAATAAAACTTATACTTGTTTTTTACGTTTATATCTGGACTACTTTCCAATGAGTAATACCTTCTACCACTCATTGACTGCATTATGACTGCATGTTTGAGGTTTCGATCTTAAATCTTTATTTAGTGAGGTTACCAAGTAAACAAATTTTTGTCCAGCTTGGCCACCCACATTGTGGGTCCAGTCTAATAGCACTCATCCAGATGTTCAGTAGTCTGGTCTTGTGTTTAGACTGAGCAGAACTGTGGTTAAGGACCACCTTGCCTAAATGCATTCCTCAATCAGTTCCATCCTATGGGCCAATGTAGTGCTGAATTGGTCACTTTTGACCAATGTTTGCCCATGTATAGGCAGAGACACGCGCGGCAATTCGGGGAGATTAGTCACCAGGGACTATAGTTGCTCACCAATCACAAGATGAATGTCCAAGTATGGAATTGTTACATGCAATAACCGGCATCTTTCTGCCAAATGGTTGGCTTTTGGTGACTTAATCCAACTGATGATCATGATTATTAAATAGATTCTGAGCATGAAAGTTTTATTCTAATTATTACAAAAGGCATAAAAATGGTTTAATAGTGTGTGGCTGGGCACAGACAACTAGATATTAGTTTGGCTAATATGTTTTAATGATTAGAACAAATAATTGTAGCCTGGTGATGGTGATTTAGATAACAAGTAGCTGCCTACAAATAAATGGCAGTTTATAGAGATTGGTGCATGGATGGTAAATGTTAAATAATAATCATGCACATCAGTTACAAGCCCTGTCTGAAGTTGCCTCTATGTGGAAGTGGAGAATGCAATTAAGCTCTGCATACACTGAAACACTTGCTTAGCTTTCAGCAACATTTGTATGTTCTTTCATTCTAATTTTTTTTATTTGTCTCATCTGATTTCTGTTGCTCTATATTATTTTCCTTATTTTTATTTTCCTAAATCACGACTTTTCTTTCCCTTTTATTTACATACTTGCACATTTTATTAAGCTTCCACGATGGGCCAGAAAATTACCTGTAAGTACCAGCCAGGAACAGAAACATACTTTTCTTAGATTTAGAATAGCTGCTCCTTAAATCCTTGTGCATTTGAGTGATTCAGCTATGTTTAGCTCAGTCTCATGAAAACAGTGCAAAGGGTAACACCCTCCTTACTTGTATTATTTCCAAAGGAGTTTCCCAATAATAATAACCAAAATAATCCAAACTTTGATTGCAGGAATTCTGTGCAATACAATGGAGACATACACCACACCCCCTTTATATATACCTATTTTCACCTTGTTTAAAGGGGTGGTTCACCTTTACGTTAACTTTTTTGCATGTTATAGAATGGCTAACTTTTCAATTGCCTTTCATTTTTTAAAGTTTTTGAATGATTTGCCTTTTTCTTCTGACCCTTCCAGCTTTCAAATGGGGGTCAATGAGCCCATCTAAGAAAACAAATGCTCTGTAAGGCTGCAAATGTATTGTTGCTATTTTTATTACTCATCTTTCTATTCAGGCCCTCTCCTTCAAATCCCAGTCTCCTATTTATTCATCAATGCCGAAAATGCAATATGTAGAGCTGCTGAATAAAAAGCAAAATAACTCAAAAACCACAAATAATAAAAAATGAAAACCAATTGCAAATTGGCTCAGACTATCACACTCTGCATCATACTAAAAGTTAATTTAAAGGTGAAAAACCCCCTAGGCAAGAATTTATTCTCTATGCTAGAGCTTGTTAAGACATTTGATTTGCAGCATAACATTTTGTAATTTGCCTAAAGATACTCCAGCTGATAAAAGTCAGCAACTTGTTGACCCATGTATGTTGCTAGCAGATGGCCCAAATTACTGATATCTGGCCAAAAATCAGCCAAATATCGATCAGCCAGGTTTGATTTTCCTGCTAGATCAAGGACTACGTCTGCCTTTTGATGTGATTGTTGATCTGATGGTCTGTGAAGCTGCACCTCAAGGTGGGCATATCAGGGAAAGATCTGCTCATTTGCAGACTTCTCCACGTGTATGGCCAGATTAACTCGTTCTCTTATCCCCACCCCTAAAAAGTTTTTATGTTTTGATATGGCCATAACATTTCACCACTTAAGCACTATGCTTTGTTATAATTCAGTTAGGTAGCTCATGTAAGAACTCCTTGATATTCCTTGATATTTCTGTTGTCAAGATGTCTTTCTTTCTGCCCTGGCATACACCTTATGTATGCATGTATTAAAACCTGGTTTTTATATTGCGGCTTTATGAGTTGTCAATGTACGATTTTAAGTTATCTGTTCCTTTCATAGTAGTTGCTTTGTTTTAGATTAAAGTTGTTTCTTAAGAAGCATCTTAGAGGGATTTTGTAGCATGAGTCTGCCAGATATACAAGCATAGGTATTTTCTCCCACATGTGGCTTTATGCTCTAATCATAATTTTTGTGTTTTTAAGCACCAACATCGGGGGACACATAAGTCAGTGTTGGCCTGATAAGTTTGTTTGACAGCAATAAAAAATAAAGGGGCCATATAGGGTAGTGGGTGATTTATGTTCTGTAAATCACCATAGCTTGTAATTCTGAGCACAATAATTCATTTTCTTATTTTTTCACTTCTTCAATAATGTCAACATCATAGCTACAGTTAGATCTTCCCTCCTTTGCACCCTAGCTAGAAATGAGCTTTGGACATCTCTTCACAGTTACAGACTGGTTATGGTAATGCCCGCAGCATTGCAAATTCATTGCAACCCCTGCTATAGCGCTAACACAAGGTCAACATATAATACACAAGAGCCATGAATATCCTGTAAATTATATCCTTATAAACAGTTCTTAATGTTGTCATCAGTTATAATCGGAACATAGGGATGTCATTTCTGTCACATGACTCACTGAAACTTGTTTTTTTATAATAAAGTGCCCCATTTTGCAAAAATGAGGATATTAGAAGTCGTCTCGTTTTATCAGTATCCGCCTCCTGTTTTTATATGCTCATGAAACTCCATGGTAACTTAAAATAACCTTAATTTTTTATAAGAGGGGGTACTTCATTATATTATCAATATTTCACTTTTTACCAGGTCAATATGCATTGGAAACTAACAATTTTATAACTTCTCTAGTCCTCTTGGAATTTCCTATAATACTTGCTATAATTATACCTGTAACTGAATTATAAAACTCAGTCCTAACAATGCGCACAATCCTGGATCACTGGAAAACAGCTAAGAGGAATATATATGGGCAGTGTTCCCTTTTGTTCAACGTAAAAGCAATGAATAGAGTTTGTGCCAAATACAATTTTTGCAATATTACAATATTGTAATTTTGTTGTTTCTTGTGCTAAAAACAATGACATTGAAACTATATAATTTTTGGTCATTATGAAGTAAATACTTAGGTTACCAGTATATAGACCTTACTTTGTTGGCAGGAGTCCATTATTTAGGGTGATTAACTGTGCACTAGTATTCTACATCTCTGCCTCGCAAGAACCAAAAATGGAGTAGTTTTACTTTTCCTGTTTGCCCTGTTTAGCAGGATTATTTACATAAAACAGATTTTTTTTTTTTTTTTTTTTTTAAAAACAATAGGCAAAAGGTATGTTAGACACAAGTCCTATTCTTTGAGCTCATATTAAACTAGAAGGTATGCTGCACCTTTAAAGCCAGATATTTGTATTTTCTATTATTTTATACAGTCGGCAGTTTGTCAAGAAATTTACTTTGTAATATTAAGTATTAAGTTACTGTTAACTTATTTGTAAGAAACTCCTAGGTTTAATGATATTTTAATGACTCTTTTTTTTCCTGCAGCTCCAGGGACCGTTCTAACTTTTAACATTGAAAATTGACTTTCTAGCATCTAAAAGCCTTACGAAGTTATTCTTGCTAAACAATAAAATTACATCTAATACTGTATCATATGAAATAATTGTACAGTATAAGTATGGGATTCATTATCCAGAAATCTGTAATTCGAAGAGCACAGAATTATGGGAAGGCCATCGCCCATCGACTTTATTTTAAACAAATAAATCATATTTTTTAACAGTACTTTGTACTTTATCCGAGCTAAAATAACAAATCCTTATTGAAGACAAAATCTTATTGGGTTTATTTCATGTTTAAATCATTTTTAGCAGATCCAAATTACTGAAAGATCCCTTTTCTCGAAAAACCTCAGGTCCCAAGCATTCTGGGTAACATGTGTACCATAACTGTACCAGTACTTAATTGAAGTTCTAAGGCAGAAGAATAGCAAAAGGGCAAAACTGCTGACGCTGGCAAAGATATAGGCCAGAGGCTGGTTAATAGGTAACTGTGACAGCATAAAGCTGTCACTGTGATTTACTACAGGAAAGCTTAGAAGAATAGGCAGTGAGTGGGACTTCACTTATCAGTGTGTCTCACAATGCGCCTGGAAGTACTGCAACTGTGTAGAGAGAGCACTTTGAGTTTGTTCAGCATTGTTTTATTGCTAGGACATTATTTCACATAACTTTTTTCAATCTAAAAAGTAAAAAACAAAATTTTTACATCCAAACCAGCTAAAACTTGTCCTTAAAATGATTCTGTAGCCAGGACTTTTTTCCACGTCACTTCTATCCTTTGGTGTCCTTTTCCCCTAATGCTTTTAAAAGGTAGAAAGGGGCAGCATATTCCCTGTATTGTAACACTGTATGACAAGGGTGCCCTGCCTCATAAGAATGGTACTTACACATTGTAGATTCGTATTTCAATGAGTGTGATCAATTGGATCTGCCTGGATTTTAGGATAATGTTGTTATGGCGGTGTCGTGTTCTTGATCTAGTCACTTCCCTTGGCTCCTTGTGTATGTAAATAAAAATCAAACCAGGAACTTCAAGCAAGTGCCAGCCTTTTAAGTGGCAGATGCAACTTTTTGGTTTGATTTTTTCCTTCATATCACACTGCTTGTCTCTTGCGCTCCATCGCTTATGTCTGCTACATCAGGCCTTATCAATGAAGCAATGAGACTACCTGAGGAGTAGGTGGGGCTTTTAATCAAGTGCAAGAAGGAGGAAGAATAGAACTTCAAATGCTAGGAGACTTCAGTAATTGACTTTATTCAATAAAACCCTACTCCGGTGCAGAACAGGAGAAGGGAGAAAATGTGTTTTGAGACTGTGAGGGCATTTTTTAATTGATTATATTTATAAAATTATTTTATTCAACAAATGAATTACCAGCCCTTCTATCTTCCCTCTCCCTCATCAATGTAATACGTAAAGATTTACCCTTGTCTAAATACTGAAAAGGCTCTCCATAAGGATCTTTATAAAAGCAAGATAAATTTTCATAAACAGTGTAATTTAGAGCAATTTATGTGCAGTCCAGTAGCAAGTACAGAGCAGTCTGTGATTTATGTTTTAATGAATGATTGTTACCAGCAGTTGACAGTAACATATATGTAGAAATAGCAGTAGGTTGCTCTGCCAGCTTGAGAGAACCTGATCATCACATTAGAAAATAAAGGTGTTTGTATGGACTTAAATTATGTAATTGTTCAAAAGTGCATTTTGTGAGTAATTACAAAATTTGAGTGTTTTAGCAGAGGTAATTCTTTAGATTCCTGGGTATTTTTTGCGGCTTTATAGCAGAACAAACAAGATGCTTGCCCTAATGATCATGCTACGATGCAAATTGTACGTTTATTTAAAGATTTAAAATTCAGTGCAGTCTGTAGAATTATTTTACATTATGATTAACTGTGCTCATTATTGTTGAATCTTTTCATGCTTGAGTTAATGTCAGATATGGGCATAGTGGTTGCTATATCTAGCTCAATACACAGATGCATTTTTGTTAGAGATTGAAACATTTTAAGCCAACAGTAATATCTTTTTAATGTGTTCCTTTGGGACAACCAAATTCTTTTTTTTTTTTTTTAACAATTCTTTATTTAGTCATCAGTGTATGAAAGTATTACATATCTGATATCAGAAGCATTACCATGTAAGTACAATAAAGATGTTTCACTTTCAAGCAGTAATGTGAATAAAGCAGTACAAAAAGAAAGTATGAAAGTATTACATATCTGGTAGTAGAAACATTACCATGTAATTACAATAAAGATGTTTCACTTTCAAGCAGTAATGTGAATAAAGCAGTACAAAGGGAAACAGAAAAAAAAAAAAAAACTTAAACATAATAAAAGGATAGCAGTCTTGGTGTTTGGGGACAACCAATTTTAAGAGCAGGATTTTTTTTTTAATTAAATGACACGTATCAAAAATAGTTTTTTTTGTGCATGGTTGACATTAGTGCTTCCTTCCACACGGTGACCTGCTGTCTAATGGTACTCATTTGTTTCATAACGTGGCTATCTGTAAAAGTAAGTTCTTGTCTGCTAAATGGTTGAATTTTGAGAAATGTCAGCAGGGCATAAAATATTTATGTTCTTCTTATTTCGTTTCTCGCTTTTTCAAATTACTTTGCAGGACGAGTCTCTCCAACGCCTGCAGAAGGAATCCGAGATGCTCCAGAGAACGTACGCACACTACTTTGATCTTACGATTATCAACAATGAGATTGACGAAACGATTAGGCATCTGGAGGACGCCATTGAGCTTGTGTGCACAGCAGCGCAATGGGTTCCTGTATCCTGGGTCTATTAGACCACTTTCGAGATAACTGTCAACATTTTATGACTTCAGACCACCTTGTGCAGTACTTGGAGAAACCTCTTGTTCACTTTTTCAACCATTCTTGGCCCCTAGAGACTACCTATATGTAGTGTGACATAAATTTATAATTATTGTCATGTCCTATTAGATGGAAAAGAAAACTAAGCAAATTTTAATGCTAATTTAAAGAGACAGTATCTTTTTTTACCTTTTGATTTATCCTAGATTGTATTAAAATAACATTTTTGAAATATATGCATTAATCAATTGTTTGGAATGTTATATTTTTGGAAACCATAGGGGTTTTGTTGTTGTTGTTTTTTTGTTTTTGTTTCAAAGGCCTCTTAAAACTGCACACATGATATGCTGCTTTCTATTCTCTATTTTAATAATGTAAAACATTTGAGTTTTTTCTTTTACCAGGGGTGTCACACTACATTCTTCTGAGAGTCTTGGGTCAAAAATCAGATTAGGAAAGGCACTATTTAATTTATTGGAATAATATAGCCTGCATCTATTAAAGTGTGAATTTCCATGTCACAGCGGCCTTTTTATTTTAGATGGATAAAAAAGAAACTTTCCTGCATACTGCTTTTATTTGATACTGTCTCTTTGAAGAAATCTGTAAACTATTAGAGATACGAAATCGGGTCTTAATGCATGTGGACAGTCGCAAGCGTTTATACTGTTGGTGTATCTGTGTTGAACAAAGCTGTAACCTACTTACAGAAACATACATTCCGTTCATGGGAAATCGTACCCAAGGGAACTGAATACAATGAATATAACCAAGTTGTAAACCTATGCACATCCCTTGCATTTTGGGCAACTTTATAAAAAACAAAAAAAAAAACAGAGAGATGATTTTTATTATTAATCATGTAGTGAAATGTGTTTGTAACTTTGTCTCAATTTTATTTGTTGTAAACGGGAGGGTAATGACTGACTTTTTGCCATTTCAGATCTGTGTTTGTCTGAGAGTATTAACGTTTTTATTCAGTTAAAAAAAGAGAAATGCTCTTTGTTTGGTTTTTTTTGTTTTTAATGCGTATCTAATTGTGACGAAATGCACAAGTTTTTAGATAAATGTGCGCAAGGCAGTTGGGGGTTCCTATCAAAGTAAATAGCTTCTATTTAAATAAACAAAAGCCCTGTAAATTCTTCAGAAAAAAAATGAAAAATTATAGTCTGACCAATATTTTATTATTATTATTTCTTTTTTTAAATATACTTCCTTTTATGTGTTCCATAATAAAAATGCCTTTGGGTCATTCATTATTCATCAACATGGCTGGGAAATAAACCTGTCTTAATTCTGGCGATGCATTGGATGATTGTATAGTTAGTCTAGTGATTACATAGTGCGTTTGCTCTGAGACAAGACTCCTCTGTTCCATTTGCTCAATACAATCATTGAACTCTGAAGCACAAGTGTATATGTTTAGGCACAAAGAGATGAACCGCAGCTGTGAATGAAATGAAATACTTTGGAGCGATTCAAAGAAATCGTTGCAGTCTGAGTAAATAAAGGGTTATTTTTATTTATATTCTTTCAAGGCTAAGACAAGTCAGTGAAACCACATTTATATGGAGTCTTCCAGTAATCACTTTCTCATTGAGCTCTACAGCTAGTATTAGCTCTGCATATGAAGGTTTTATCCATATAACTGTATTCTTTCTCCATTAATTGGTAAACCGTATCCTATCATATGAAAGGACCAAGTATATGTGAGAAAATGGGGTGGGGTTGTCCATTTCATTTTATTTTTTTTGTTTGTTTGCCAAAACATGCACATATTTTTGCTTCTGTTCATGTGAAAACGGTACTGTATAACTGTGCCGCTGCCCAGTTAGGCTTCTTCCAAATGGTACGGTCTAAAGTTGTTTCTTCTCAAGAAGTTCTATTGAATGTGTTTTATTTTTATCTGCAGGTCACACTGTATTACTCTCCAATCTTCATTAAACACTGTTTTTTGTTTTTATAATAGTCTTACTGCAGACACTACATTTAACTAGGGTTTGCTAAAACACTACATTTAACATTCTATATAGGGGTTTGTTAAAACGAATTTCGTGGGGGACATCGTTTGACATAGGAAACATATCAGTGACATTATCTAATATCAAAGCCTCTCCTCAGCAATGATTTTATAACTGTGTCGCAAGGAGACGCTACTGGTGCTAGAGAATATATATATATATATATATATATATATTTCATGCTTTTGCTCAGCAGGTTTGTTTGTAATACGTCGATATCTTCCAAACCCAGGGAGGTCCAGCCTGCCACCCTTAGCTGTTATAGAGAACTGCAGTTCAGCAACAACTGGAGATTGGATGCCCCTTCTCCAAACCTACATCTGGTTTTATTGTTTGAAAATGTTGCCAAGAAAATGTTTCCAGTGCCTGTTAATAATCCTATAACATAGACTTTATATCCATGTTGATTTCAAATGTACCATCGTCACTTCACATAACTTTTGTTTTATTGCATGTTGGGAAATCTGTCATTGCTTTGATCCTAGCCAAGACAAAGGGCTACATGTCATTTAATTGTGCATATAAATGAAAGATTAATTTCATTGATCAGCCCTTTCTGCCACAATGAATTAACGTGTGGTCCAGTTTGTTCTTTCAACTAACGCTCCAGTAATTTCTGGGATTAAACTGTGAACATGGGTGGCATTATTTTTAATGAATACCAGTTGTTTTGTGAAAAGTGTGTACATCTGACTAAAGCAAATGGGTAACCAATATCTTAATCTGTTCTAGAAGTCTCAACTGTACATAATGAGTTATAAAGGAAGAAACAGACACTGTTACTTTGTAAGATTGGTTAATTGGCATTAAACCAGGTAAAATATCGTTGTAAAATGTTATCCCTGTGTGCAATTTTCTGTGCAGCATTGTCTTTTCATTAAAAAACAAAAATGTATGTGCACATAAAATCAAGCCCAGCTAGTGAATGCATTTTATATCTGTATCTGTTTATACATTGATCGTGTACAAGTATGGGATCCGTTATCTGGAAATCTGTTATCCAGAAAGTTGTAAATTACAGGAAGGCAATTTCCCATAGACACAATTTTAAAGGAACAGTTCAGTTTAAAAATAAAAACTGTGTAAATAGGCTGTGCAAAATAAAAAATGTTTCTAATATAGTTTGGCAGAATGAATAATGTATAAAGGCTGGAGTGACTGGATGTCTAACATAATAGCCAGAACACAACTTCCTGCTTTTCAGCTCTATAACTCTGAGTTAGTCAGCGACTTGAAGGGAGGCCACATGGGACATAACTCTTCAGTGAGTTTGCAATTGATCCTCAGCATTCAGCTCAGATTCAAAAGCAACAGTTATGACCCATGTGGCCCCCTCAAGTCACCGCCTGGTCACCATGGTAACCAATCAGTGGAAACCAAGAGCTGAAAAGCAGGAAGTGGTGTTCTAGCTATTATGTTAGACATCCAGTCACTCCAGCCTTTATGGATTACATTTTTGGCTAACTAACTATATTAGAAACATTTATTTTGCACAGCCTATCTATTTACATAGTTTTTATACTGAACAATTCCTTTAAAAGGGTTGTTCACCTTCCAACACAGTTTCTATTTTTGCAGATGATACTAAATTGTGCAGAACTATAGGTTCCATGCAGGATGCTGCCACTTTGCAGAGTGATTTGTCTAAGTTGAAAAACTGGGCAGCAAACTGGAATGTTAATAATTTCAAGGTTATGCAAAATAATATAAATGCAAGTTATACACTAAATGGCAGTGTGTTAGGAGTTTCCTTAAATGAGAAGGATCTAGGGGTTTTTGTAGATAACAAGTTGTCTAATTCTGGGCAGTGTCATTCTGTGGCTACTAAAGCAAATAAAGTTCTGTTTTGCATAAAAAAGGACATTAACTCAAGGGATGAAAACATAATTATGCCTCTTTATAGATCCCTGGTAAGGCCTCATCTGGAGTATGCAGTGCAGTTTTGGACTCCAGTCCTTAAGAGGGATATAAATGAGCTGGAGAGAGTGCAGAGACGTGCAACTAAACTGGTTAGGGATGGAAGACTTAAATTATGAGGGTAGACTGTTAAGGTTGGGGTTGTTTTCTCTGGGAAAAAAAAAAAAATATATATATATATATATATATATATATATATATATATCTTTCAGTAGGGCAGCACCTCACTTCTTTATGTGTATCCCCAGGTGCAAGTTAAAGTCATTCCATATGTAGTAAATCGGACCAGCAACACCAGGATTTCTTATTCAAGACAACTGTATTGCACATGCACTCTTTTATACAGTTGTCTTGAATAAGAAAACCCAGTGTTGCTGGTCTGATTTACTATATAGTACTCCCTATTTTAAAATATTTTAAAATATAAGGATGTTATGTTACTGAGAAGTTCCATGAGCATAAAAAAGCATAAGACTGAAAGCCGAGTGTTTTTATACAGGTCATGAAACTAAGGTGACTTCTAATATCCTCATAGTTTGCAACAATATTTTATTTATTATAATACACAAGTTTCATTGAGTAGTGTGACAGTTGATTAAATAAGGCAATTTCTCATGATGTGGCAGCATAGAGTGTTATATATAATATATATATATTATATGTAATGATGCCTTAAGCTATGTAAGGGATGCACAGCAATTTCTCTAAATACGGTGGGATTTAGTTGCCTGCAGGACCATTTCTGGGGCTGATGCCGCCCCCACTTTCTGGGGCTGAGTGACTCGGGGTGCATCACTAGTGGAG
Organism: Xenopus laevis; assembly: GCF_017654675.1. Lineage (NCBI taxonomy): Eukaryota > Metazoa > Chordata > Amphibia > Anura > Pipidae > Xenopus > Xenopus laevis. Next base: position 82,346,862 of record NC_054373.1, on the reverse strand, counting down.
AAAAGTTTCTCATGGCAGGAGTGCCCCTGGTTGCCTGATCTGGGGCAAACTCAAGTTTGTTGGAATAAATCCCTAATTCCCCCTATTGGCCAAGCTCCCCCCCCCCCTCATGTGTTGCACAACTAGGGCAGAGGTAAGTGACCTAGTTTACATACGTGGGGATTGAAATTGCTGCACATATAGCACTTACCTATAAATTACATTTTGAAGCAATAGTTTTATTTACTTAAACCAAGCTAAATCTTTGGACTGGAAATAAATCAGTGTATCAGTAAATCACTATTTATTTATATATGAAACTGCACTCATAGGTCTTTGCAAAGTGGAAAAAAAGGGATCATTTATTTAACCGATGCTTTGGTCCTCAACCTTGAGAAAAGTCTGCTGAGACCGAAATGTTGCTTAATTATAAATGGCCAAGTTTTTCACTTTCCAAAAACATGTGATTGCAGTTTCATACAATGTTATATAGCTTTTTATTTTGGCACCCAGGCAATTCGCTTTTACAAACAGAGTACAAACTGATGTAAATATATCATCTGCCTGGGTGCTGGTAACAAATTACAGGCAAGTTTATCCTGTATTGTATTCTATTATATTGGTGTTTAGTGATGTAATTTCTGTCACATAACTCAGTAAAACTTGTTTATTATAATGTACCTCCTGCTGCAACTCCGACATGTATGTGTGTGTGTGTATATATATATAGATATAGATATAGATATATACAGAAAACACAGTAGAATGCAGCTCATCTCTTTTTATTGGGTGCACTTATTCACTTAATGCTAACATTTAGTAAATATTTGTACAAAGTATGCATAAGCTGACGTGCCCCATCCAGGCAGTGTCCATGCGTCAGTCCTAACTAAGTGAAAAAAGAGAATATTATATTTGGGGGTAGAAAGACCATAACCTGCTTTTCTCTTTATTTAGCATGATCTCGTCCAAAGACACCGTTTGGGAGAGCAAGCATTGAGGAGAGCGCCACCTCCCCATAATACAGAAAACACAGTAGAATGCAGCTCATCCCTTTTTATTGGGTGCATTTAGGTTTGGCTTGATACATACTACACAACTTTATCCCAGCACTTCAGTCCCCAGGGGAAACTTTTTTTTTTTTGCACTTAATGGTCACACACTCACACACACTCTTTAGAAAAATAAACATTGATGGTTCACTAATCTTGGAGTGTGGGTCCTTTGTTTATATAGAGAGAGATATATATATACATACATACATACATACATATATATATATATATATATATACACATATATATATATACATACATATACATATATATATATATATATATATATATACATACACACATATATATATATATACACACATACATACATTTATATATATACACACACACACACACACATATATATATATATATACACACATATATATATATATATATATATACACACACATATATACATATATATATATATACACACACACACACACATATATATTTATATATATACACACACACACACATATATATACATATATATATATATACACACACACATATATATATATATATATATATATATATATATATATATATATATATATATATATATATATATATATATATATATATATTGGCTGAGCTTTCAAAGTGGCAACTTTCTTTTAATATATCACATGCCTTATGGAAACAGTAGTATTTCAGCAGTGACATAAAATTTATTGGATTAACAGAAAATACTGTATGCAATGTGCATAATAACAAAATTAGACAGGTGCATAAATTTGGGCAACCCAACAGAGATATTACATCAATACTTAGTTGAGCCTCCTTTTGCAAATGTAACAGCCTCTAGTTTCCTCCTATAGCCTTTGATGAGTGTCTGGATGGGGGTATTTTTGACCATTCGTCCATACAAAATCTCTCCATTTCAGTTAAATTTGCTGCCGAGCATGGACAGCCTGCTTCACATCATCCCATAGATTTTCCATGATATTCAAGTCAGGGGCCTGTGACCGCCATTCTAGAATATTGTACTTCTCCCTCTGCTTAAATCCCTTTGTAGATTTCCAAGTGTGTCTTACATTAACATTGTCTTGTTGGACTATCCAACCCCTGCGTAACTTCAACTTTGTGACTTATGCTTGAAAAATCATACTGAAGAATTATTTGCTGATATTGGGTTGAATTCATCCGAACCTTGACTTTAACAAGTGCCCCAGTCCCTGAACTAGCCACACAGCCCCACAGCATGATGGAACCTTCACCAAATTTGACAGTAGCAGGCGTTTTTCTTTGAAAATGCTTTTTGTTATGACCAAATAACTTAATTTTTGTCTCATCAATCCAAAGCACTTTATTCCTGCCATACAGATATTCTTTGTGCAAATTGCGCTGAATTGTAGAACGATGTAAAGATACACCATCTGCAGCAAGATATTCTTGCAGGTCTTTGGAGGTGATCTTTGGGTTGTCTGTAACCATTCTCACAATCCTCCGCAAATGCCGCTCCTGTATTTTTCGTGATTTGCCAGACCTGGTTTTTACAGCAACTGTGCCTGTGACCTCCCATTTCCTGAATACATTCCTTACAGTTGAAACTGACAGTTTAAACCTCTGAGATAGCTTTTTGTAGCCTTCCCCTAAACCAGTGATCCCCAACCAGTAGCTCGTGAGCAACATGTTGCTCTCCATCCCCTTGGATGTTGCTCCCAATAGCCTTGAATTCCAGGCGTGGAGGAAAGTTTTGGTTGTATAAAAACCAGATGTACTGCCAAATAGAGCTCAAGCTAGGTTGACAATCCACATAGGTGCTACCAAATAACCAATCACAGCATTTATTTGGCATCCCAAGAACATTTTTTATCCTAGCGTTGCTCCCCAACTCCTTTTACTTCTGAATGTTGCTCATGGGTTTGAAAGGTTGTGGATCCCTGCCCTAAACCATGCGACTGAATAATCTTTGTTTTCAGATCTCTTGAGAGTTGCTTTGAGGATCCCATGCTGTCACTCTTCAGAGGAGAGTCAAACAGAAGCACAACTTGTTATTGGCCACCTTAAATACTGTACCTTTTATCATGATTGGACACATCTGCCTATGAAGTTCAAGGCTTAACAATCAAATCTGTTGGCAGTTATCAGTATTGAGCAGTTACATGCATTTAAATTAGCAAAATTACAAGGCTACCCACATTTTTGCACAGCCAGTTTTTCACATTTGATTTAATTTCATACAACTGAATACTGCTTCACTAAAAAATCTTTGTTCAGAAAACACCCCAGTACTCCGATGTTCCTGGGGAATGAAAGACATACCACTGTAATCTTTTTTGTTGAAAGTGGAGTAAATTATTTTGCAGACTGAGAGGGGTTCCCAAAGTGTATGACTGTACATATTGAATAATGCAAAGGTTTAGTATTTTTAAACAGGTCATGACACTCTTTGATGACTTCTAATATTTCATGTGATAGAAATAACATCACTAAGCAATGTTCATAAGAATATAATTTGCAGGATATTTATGGCTCTTGTGTATTTTATACACGTGTGCAGGGCTAGATTTACATAGTGGGTGCCACTAGGCCAGCTGTCTTTTGTCACCCCTGTCCCCTCCATTTTATTCACTCAAATTTTCATCAGCGGGACTGGAGCAATGGGTTTCTTAACCAATGTGGATGTAGTTGGGGCAACATGCCACCAGCTGCCATTCTACACACACACACACAAATATACTGTATGTTATCATGAAACCTCCAAATTATGGAAAGGCCATCTCCCATAGACTCCATTTTAATCAAATTCTATTTTTTTTTTTAAAGATTTATTTCTGTAATTTTTCTCTGTAATAATACAGCAGAACCATCTTTCATAAATTAGATATCCAGCCCCTTTCCTGTGATCAAACTACCCTTAAAATATTGCAGCCCCATTCAAAGCCTGTTGTGATGTTTGATAATTGGATCTCTAATTTATGCTTTTATAGCAGTATTTGGTTTGGTACTGCAAAGCATTCATCTAATAGCCGCCATCTAATTATATTTGTCATCATTCCATCTGCTGAGATTATTCTGGCCCCATTGTGTTTGCCACAGTATGAGCATATTGTGCTGCTTGTTCCATATGAGGGTAGACATTCAAAGCTGAAAAAGGAAAAAAGGCACCGAATACACAGCAGACAACATATAAACTCTGTAGTATAAAATGGTATTCTTTAGAACATATCTACTGTGTATCCTGTGCTTGAATGGCTGCCCCATGGCTATACAGCAGCGTGTTTATATAAATATATATATTATATAATTATATTAACTATAGTAGTGGTTCTGTTGCAAAAGTCCGCAGCAAAGACAGGTCTGTTAATCAGTTGGCTTGTCTTATATTGTATTAACAGTCTCAGCCGTCAATGCAGAGAGCAAAAAGGACAAACACTACTTTTAATATATATATATATATATATATATATATATATATATATATATATATAGAATATAAATTTGTAATGTATATTGCAAAATTTTATAGAGTTATTAGGCATACAATTATTTTTGAGCTTGACATTCCTTTTAAGTGCAGCCAAACTTACATCTCAACCATTTATCAAGCACATATACAAACAAAATGCCTGTGTCTAAGGTCCTAAATTGAAGCCATTTTTTCTTAAGTTTTCTTAGGAGTTTTACATGGTTTTCTAAACAGGTATGGGATTCCTTATCTAGAAACCTTAAAGATTAAAATTTTCACTTTGACCCTTGATAAATCTGCCCCTGTCAAGCAAATACGGTCAGTTCTAGAGTTTCAGGAATATATTGATGAGCCCAGAGTTCCTGCTTGGAAATACAAGGTTAGCGCTTTCCATTTGTTTTGTAACGGCTTAGCAAAAGCATCTCGGCATAACCCAAGTATAAATTTAGTATGTAAGAGGATTAGTGCTTTCATAAATAGCGAGGAAAGCAAAAATCATAATATATAATGCACAAAACAGCTCAGCACTTACCAAAACATCTGTCATTTCACTCAATGGGGTCAGTGGATATGGCACACGTGCCCAGGAACCTTGCAAGAGACAGATTTCATATGACACAATGAAGTTCAGCTTCTCAGTCTTACTTAATTGCTCAGGTTATTCAGCGGCATATTAAAGGGATGGCTCACTTTCAAGTTAACTTTTGGTATGATATAGAATGCCTTATATTTAGCAACTTTGCAATTGGTTTAAATTATTTATTCTGTATAGTTTGTAATTTGACTTTCCCTTCTACCCATTTCCAGCTTTCAAATGGGTGTCACTGCCTCCTGCAGTCAAAAAAATATTGCTCTATGAGGCTACAATTTTATTGTTATTTCTTATTTCTCTTACACTTATGCAAGTCTCTCACCTAAACCACTGCCTGGTTGCTAGTGAAAATAAGACCCTAGCAACCAGATAGTTGCTGATATAACAAACTGGAGAGCCACTGAACAAAAAAAACAGTAAAAATTAAGACCACAGAAATATTTATTGTTTTGTTAATGTTTATTGTTTATAAAACAAATTAAATATTACCTTTTAAAACAAAATGAAGACCAATTGTAAATTTTCTCAAAATATCAATATCATACTAAAAGTGTTTGATGCCTGCAGTTTAGATCACAGACATGTTAACACTTATTTTGCAGAAAAACAGGTGAAACTGTTACTGGAGTGGACATGACTTACAAGTGTCCCCTAAAAATTGCAGACTCTATGGAGCCAAAACTGTAAGACAATAGCACATGATCTACTTTACTGTTTATATTCTCTACACTGCTGGTTCTGACTCCTGAAATAATGAATTAGAGGCCATCTGATTAACCAGTGTGGGGCTGACACTTGATGGCAAGCCCCCTTCCCCAATCTGACTTCCCAGCTTTCTTTTTGCCCCATGATTCGCCCATTGAATTCCACCCCCCAGCAAGAAAAAAAAAACAGTGCACCTGTGAGCAGGGAGATTTGGTGTGCCAGACCAAAAAAGGCAACAATGCATGCATAAGAGATACATGTCCTCACTCCCACATTGTTGCACCCATGATAGGTGCCTCTTCTGCCTACCCCTAGTTCCAGTCATGCGATTAACAGACCTAGAAGAGTCAGCCCCAAAAAATAGAAAGGGACTGCAAATACGGCTTTCAATAGCAATTACATTTACACATGAACTTAAAATGTATTGAAATAATGGAAAGTTGCTTAGAATGACAACGCAATGTTTGGATGGAGTTCCCCTTTTATAGGAATCAGAGGTAAGAAAGAAAAGGAAAAGCTAATGACAATGAAAGTGGGGCTTACATGAACTAACAAGCTGGAGCAAACACTGTACAATCACTTCATAGACGCCCTGGGGCCAAAGCACAAAAGTAGAAGTGATTTCTCAAAGATAATGTGCATATTCATTTCACCAGACACATTTTCTTTGATGAACCGTATGTACTCGCATGGGATTTCCTGTGTGTACATTAGTAGTGCTTAATAATATGCAATGTTGGCTGTTCTAAGATATATTCAGTTAGGTGCATAAATATTTGGACAGAGACCACTTTTTTTCTAATTTTGGTTCTGTACATTACCACAATGAATTTTAAATGAAGGAACTCAGATGCAGTTGAACTGCAGACTTTCAGCTTTAATTCAGTACGTTGAACAAAAAGATTGCATAAAAATGTGAGGAACTAAAGCCTTTTTTTAACACAATCACTTAATTTCAGGGGCTCAAAAGTAATTGGACAAATTAAAAAACTGAAAATAAAATGTTCATTTCTAATACTTGGTTGAAAACCCTTTGCTGGCAATGACAGCCTGAAATCTTGAACTCATGGACATTGCCAGATCCTTGTTTTTCTCCTTTTTAGGGTTAGTTCACACAAGGAGATTCGGGGAGATTTTGTCGCCTGTTTATATTCTCTACACTGCTGACGACTAATCGACTCACGAGAAAACTTCGGGTGACTTCGGAAAATGAAGGGCAGCGTGTGATTTAGCGCAGGCGACTTTTCATTATAGCGAATGGGAAGACAGGTGAAGGCAGTTTGGGGAGATTGTCGCCCAGAAGAAGAGGAGATTAGTCGCCAGGCGACAAAATCTCCCAGAATCTCCTCGTGTGAACTAACCCTTATACAGGTTGGAAAGACAGCAGAAAAACAATAAGACACACACACTTAAAGGAACAGCCAAAGAATAACTCATCGGGACCTGGGGTTTTCCAGATAACCCAGCATCCATACATACACCCCTCCCTACTTTCACATAAATTATATATACCCATATCTATACTAACTATATATGTTTTCGAATATCCTTAATTCTGTAATTATTTTGTGATAATGAGCACATAGCTAATGGCAGATTAAGTGTTTGACTATTCATGCTATCCAGAAGAAAACATCCATAGTCAAGATTATTATTACTACATGTCACCACTTCCCATATCATTGTCAGGGAAATGCAGTTCCTGAAGAAGATGCAGTACTAAGTGGCAGATGTCCACATAAGTATGTGCAAGAGCACCTATCAAAGCTGTTTGTGCTTCAAGCTCAGTATTTCCCATACATTAATATGGGAAATGGTGAAAGGCAGTGAGATGCACCATGGGAGAGGCCATTACCCCTGGACAACACAGTTGCATGTGTCATTGCCCATACTTTACTGGGTCTGCTTTTTTTTTTTTTTGCTCAAGACAAGTTTATTGAGGAATAAACAGTGGACAATCAAATTGACATTTTCATATACATGGGTAACATTCAGAGTAAGTTGCATCAGTATAGCATATCATACAGAGACAACAGACACTATAACCCGTAGTAGGTGTGTTTACATATTAATAGTCCGAAGCACATACTAACAGAAACATTCAGTCAACCTGAAGTGGTGTATCCAACCATTTTTGCCAGCTGACCCATCTGCCAGCAAGTTTCCCTTGTCTGGTAAGTATGATTTTTTCTTTATTACACACAGAGGAAACAGCTTGGCACCAGGTCTGAACTGATAGCGGTATTCTATCCTTCCAATGCAAGGTAATTTGCCGTCTTGCCTAGAACAGAGATCTAGATATCAGCTGTCTATACATTAGGGAAGTAAGCTTTTTAATTCCAATACTCAGTATCAACCAACTATCAAGGACAGATGTTTTAGCACCACAGCCCAGTACACCGCAAGGTCCCTGCACTGCCACATAGTATGCAGAAGGGTGTAGTAAGCTTTATGCACCATATAAGTCTGTAGCAGCCTGTCATTGTAGTTGTAAGACACATGCTTAGGGGTCTTGAGTGCTTCTACCCACTGATCATCTGTTAAATAGTTGAGATCCCTGTCCCATGCATCCCGGCTATGAATTAGGGTGTTCTTATTATATGCCGCCATTCGTTTCCGGTAAAGTTTAGAAAGAGTACCCTTTTGGTGCGGCTGTCGGATCATCCCCAGCAGTGGTGATACAGCTAAGCGTATCGGAGTGGCTCTAGATTGCCTATTGAGAGCACTTCTAACCTGCTGATACATTAGCCACTGCCCATTAGGCAAATCATATATGAATTTTAGATCTTCAAAAGAGAGCAGGGTATCTTCTTCCCATACATCTGCTATTGACTTTATCCCATTACTGGTCCAGCAGGGCGGAGGAGATATGTGAGCCATATACTGAAACTGTGCATTGCCCCAGAGTGGTGTACGGGGGTCAATGTGTGTAAGGTTAAGCAACTCGTTGACCTTCTGCAACGCTCTACCCTGTGTACAACAGATAAAGTTCCTAGTCCCAACCTTAGTTCCCAGAATGACATCCCACGGGAAATCGGTAGTGGTAGGGGCGGGTGGTAGTGCGGTTATAGAATGGCTAATAGATGGGTAAGTTGTGCTGCCAAGAAGTAATTAAGCATACTAGGGAGTGCCATGCCTCCCTCCCTCACTGGTCTCATCAGGGTTGGTAAACCAAGCCTCTGTCTAGATTTACCCCAAATGAATTTTCTCAGTCTCTTGTTGATGTCATTTTGCCTTAGGTACCCATACAGGAGAGTGCCACAGCAGATATAACAATTTGGGCATGACCACAATTTTAATGAGCTGTATCCTTCCTACAGGTCCTAGGGGCAATTGTTCCCATACTTTAAATTTGGCATTTAGCCAATTTATCTGTTTGTTAATATTATTTTTGGAATATTGGTGCAGATCTTTAGTTATTTCAAGCCCTAGATAGGTGAACCCGTGGAATTAAACCAACAAAGACTTTTGGTGAGCCGCACCCATTCCTTTATTTGAAATTGTCAATAACAGCGTAATCAATCCTGGACAGTGATAAGTGGGACTGTGAGAAACAGGAATATTGACTAGCGGTGGGATTAAGACACCTCCACCTCGGTAGTTCTCTCTCTTAGTCGCTGCAGATCCTGTTTTATAATGGAGAGGTTGAGTTTTATTTCATCGGTTTTGGTGCTGATGAGGCTGGTACAGGTGACTTTGGACTCCCTTATTTCCTGCAAAATCTCCTGCAGTGTGGGTTCTGGCGCTTGCTGCGAGGGGGGAGGAGAGGGAGACCTGCTTGCTGCGTTCCGGGTGCCATCTTGTTTCTCCTCTTGGGCACATCTCTACAGCCTGTTTACAGAGGTTTAGGTTAGTTTCTGAGCCTGATTTTGCCCCATTAGTATCCTTTGGGGAAGCTGCTGCCACTCGTGGTCTTCTGAGGCCGTCTTGAGGTATTAGACAGGGTCTTAATTCAGAATATTTATGGCCCGGAGAGAGGAGCACTTCAGCACATGTCTGTTCACATTAAGCATCAAGACACGCCCCCAGGGTCTGCTTTTAGTGATGTTGTCCCATTATGATCTACATCCATAATATTACTGTTAGCATTCTGTTCCATGGGAAATATTACTTAAATATTATATTGATTTATAAGAGAATTTATATTGCTATATTTAAAAAACACCTATTTCTTATGTAACCTTAGAATAAATATCTGAATGAAAAGAATGAAACAGAAGGGTAATTTAGACAATAAATTCATGGATTTAATGTATAAAAAAAAGAGAACTTCCATAGTAAACAGGAACAAAGTGGTCAGATAATTTTAATATATATATCTTTACAGCAATGCTAACTTGTAGTCCCACAAAGCATCTGCCACCTTGGACCTCATCCTTTGTGACCCATCTGGGCTTATGGGTCATTAATGAGCTTTGTGATCCATATTTAAATATTAATCCAGCAATGTTATCCTTTTCAAATCTCATCCATTAATGTAGTACATTGGTAACTGTTATCCTTTTCAAAGTATAATGCAACACATTGTACAAAAGGAACTATATTTGTATTAGCATCCAAGTGTTATGCATTAGATATTTTAATCTGATCCCCCCCCCATGCAATAATTTTTTAAAACATTTCTTGCTATGCCAGATGCAGAAATGTAGTGTTTTTTTCCACATTTGACCAATATACCAACCAGCTTTCTAATACTCCAACAATAGTAATTATTATACTGGCTGCATTATATAATGACAGTGCTCCACACCATACGATCTTATATGCAGGTGGTTTATATGTTTGTGTGTGTAGTTGTAACAAACTGATGCCATGAATTTGTGAGTTTTAGCACAAGAAAATTTAGATTAATTTGAAAATAATATAAATTTGAACATTGTTAAATCTCCCCCCTAAGGGGTTGGAATCAGTTCAGAAATCAGTTAAACCTGAATCCTGCAAAAAATACTGAGATTCAGCCGAATCCTGAATCAAATCCTGAATTTGCTGCATCTGTAATTTATAGTGGTAGACATGGAGTCCACAAGAAACTCCTGTAGCATTAAAATATTCCATAGATTTCAAAAATAAAAAATGGGATATCAGTCTTTTAGATATGATTACTGTTGTTACACAGATAATAGCATTACAATATAAATTCATAAAACTATGAATTTCAGAAAAGCTAATTTTAGTGCCTTGAAGACTGCCCTTCAGAGCATAGATTGGGGCATTATGTTTTCATTAAAAAACACATATGGTTGTCATTTAAAATGATATTAAATCGTTACTGTTCTCAATGTATTCCCTTTAAGGAGTAAATGTAGAAGCACCAAGAACCACCCTATGTGGCTTAATATAGAAGTAAAATAGGAAAGAAGAGAGAGGCATTTAAAAACTACAAGTCTGTTGGGACAGAAGCTGCATTTAATGAATATAAACATTATAATAAATGTTGTAAAACAGCAATCCGGAAGGCAAAGAAAGGAAATGAAGAGTGCATAGCGGCGGAGGCTAAGACTAACTCCAAAAAGTTTTTTTAAGTATATTAATAATAAAAAATGTGGGTTGAGAGTGTTGCTCATTTAAATAATGGTACCAGTATGGTTGTAACAGATACAGAAAAGGCAAATGTGCTAAATCAGTTATTTTCTTCAGTGTGTACAATAGAGGAGTCGGAGTTCCCAGGCTCACTTCATAGCTGCACATTGATTCACGGGAGGAGGGAGTCATTCTTCCATTGTTTAGAGCACTGAGAGTCCTCAAACAGGACATTATTGATTTAGAGAGGGTACAGAGAAGGGCAACTAAGCTGGTAAAAGGTGCTGAAAATCTTAGCTATGAGGAAAGACTGGCCATATTGGGGTTGTTCACACTGGAGCAGAGGCACTTAAGGGGTGATATGATAACTATGTATAAATATATAAGGGGATCATAAGATAATCTTTTTAGTGCTTAATTTACCAGTAGGTCTTTCCAGCTGACACAAGGTCATCCATTCCGATTAGAAGAATGGAGGTTCCTCCTAAATATTTGGAAGGGGGTTTTTTACAGTGAGAGCTGTGAAGTTGTGGAATTCTCTCCCTGAATCAGTGGTACAGGCTGATACATTAGATAGCTTTAAGAAGGGGTTAGATGGCTTCTTAGCAAGTGAGGGAATACAGGGTTATGGGAGATAGCTCATAGTACAAGTTGATCCAGGGACTAGTCTGATTGCCATTTTGGAGTCAGGACGGAATTTTTTCCCCATCTGAGGCAAATCGTAGAGGCTTCAGGCAGGTTAAAACAGAGTTAAAAGATTGAACTTGATGGATGTGTGTCTTTTTTTCAACCTAACTTAAACGTATTTATCCAACCTTATTATTATCCAACCCATGTTTCCAACTTCCAAGGTAACAATAGATCAGAATTCATGATCAAATTAAGGATTTTCTGGATAATCGTTCAAGTTTTCCAAAACTGTCCTTACCTTTGGGAAAAGACTTTAACTATATAGTTAAAGTTTTTTGGCATAACACTGTTGATTACAATTTTTTTCCCTATAGAAATATATATATATATGAACAGAAGCACACCTTCCAAAATCTTCTAAAATTGTTTTCTTTATTGCAGTAATGAATGATACATTAACGTTTTGGTCTAAAACCTTTTTCAAAATGTCCACTATTACAATTATCTAATTTATGTAATTGTAATAGTGGACATTTCGAAAAAAGGTTTTAGACCAAAACCGAAAAGTTAATGTATCATTCATTACTGCAATAAATAAAACTAATTTGGAAGATTTTGGAAGGTGTGCACACAGCTTCTGTTCTTATATGTGAATATTCAACCAGGTGCAGCACCCGTGTTAAGTGTCTTTATGAGAGTGTGGCCTATGTAGCTACGTGTATATATAATTTTTGAGGATTGTACCCAGGCAATATTGATCACCTTTTCGTGAGTGCCGGCATTCAAACAACATAGATAGATAGATAGATAGATAGATAGATAGATAGAGGAAAATATGCCCATTATAGTTTATAAGCATGTTACCTTCCATGTAAGTCCCCAGAGACAAGAAAGTCAAGGTTTTATATACCTACTGGTCTTTTAACAAATGTTATATTTCATCAAATGTCTTACAATGTAATATCTGACCATTTAGAGCAGCAGAAAGCCTTCAGTTAGAACAAAGCACAGTATGTAGGTTATTACTTGCACTGAAAGACATAGAGATGCATTGTTCTTCCCATCAGGTAATGTTGCATTGTATAAAGAATCTGTTATATTCCCAGGATCTTCATAATTTCCTCTTGGTAGTAGGAGGAGTGAGATAAGACTGCTTAGTTTGGTTTCCATAGTTGACTGAAGACCATCTGTAGGGAGTGGGACAAAATATGTAAAGTTTTCGTCAGTTGGGTCCAAACAAATTCCATCCTGTGACTTCTTAAACATTATACTACTCAGGTCCATGCCTGCCACCAATTCTGGGGCTGTGCAGGGTACATCGCGGACAAGCTTATAGTTATCCATCCAGTCTTGTAACCATTTTATCCTGCAGTCACATTCCCAGGGATTCCTAAAGAGAAAAAGTCTACCCAAAAAATAAACCGGTCTAAAAACTTCAAATGGTAAAGTGGTTAGATTGTTGCTGTTCAGATGCAATGTTACCAAGCTAGTGAGATTTTCAAAGGCCCCTTCTTCAATGTAACTTATTTTGTTCCGGTCAAGATAGAGAACCTCTAGTTCTACTAAATCCTGAAACCACGCACTTGACACATTCCTTATAAAATTTCCACCCATGTTAAGCATCTTCAAGCGCTTTAAGCCTTTGAAAGAATTTTCCGGTAACACATCCAATAAGTTGTCGTTAAGATAGAGATATTCCATTTTTTGGCAGTCTTGGAAAGACCTGTCGTGTATTACATTAATTTTATTGTCTTGAAGGTTAAGATACTTTAGGTTGATTAAGTCTTGGAGAGAATTATAGGCCACAGCTTCGATTCTGTTGCTTTCCAGGTAAATATGAGTTAAATTCTCCATTCCCCTGATAGCACCTGGTATTCTTCGGAAATTATTTTGAAAAAAGATAAGCTCGTGAAGAGAAGGGAGTTCCACAAAAATTCTGTCTGGGATGTTGAAAAGGTTGCAGTCGGCTAGGTCAAGTTTAACAAGCTTCTTCAGAACTGAGAATGTTCGAGTGTGCAAATAGCGAATGTAATCATTATGTGCCATTTTCAGCTCCATCAGGTTAGGAAGTCCTTTGAAAGCCCCTGGAGTGATGAAGGATATGTTGTTGTGACTCAGCGAGAGCCCTTTCAATAAAGGCAGAGTCCCAAATGCTCTTTCATATAGAAATTTGATGTTGTTTTTGTCAAGGTTAATAAAGGAAGCTTCACAAGGGAATTCCTTAGGGATCTCTGGGAGTCCAATCCGATCACATAAAACCGAGCAGCTTCTTTCCTCAGTACAAACACAGTTTGATGGGCAGGAGCGGTAACATGCCCAAATGGCATAAATTGGTTGCACAAAAAGCAAAGCTAGAAGGAAACAAATGCACTTATGAAAAAAATGTTTTTTCACAGATACACAAAACCTTTGCCTTTTTATTACTAATGAAGAGTAAGTAACATACTTATGTGTACAGAGTTCCCACCCCCTGTGTATAAGAGATGAATTAAATAGAAAGAAATGCAGTATCATAAGGGAGAATGGCCAGAAATAGTGTTGTCTATATGTAGTAAGAGGACATCTCATCTCGTCTTTCATCAGTGGGTAAAGAAGCCATAAAATGTACCCTATATTTATTTGTTGGGTAAAGTATAGTGCATGAACACACTCTCAAGCTTTGTGAAGCAAATCTCACAGCCATGCTCCACAGATACTCATTCTATAATATACTTCGGTTGCATATCTCATGGCCATCAACAGACCTCTAAAATACAACCTTCATACTGTATATCCCTCCTTAAGCAATTTATGGTATACATCCATTATTGGCCAATATCAGCATTCATTGACAGCACCTCAAAATGCACATTATTAGCATAAATGAAGTTAGATGATATGGACACTTTAAGATACCCATTACCCCATTTATCACTATTCATTTACTATGCTTTGTTGTTGTCATTCCTGCTCTCAAATTTTAAAGGGACTCTTAAAAAATGTTGCTCCTAATACACCATAACTGGTGCATTAAGGTGAGAGGAGTTGCTTAAACCAAATGGAAATTGACCACCTTTTCAAATAAAATAATTTTATATTAGCTTTTAGTAGAGATCACTAATTTGCCAGAAAGGAAGCTACAGTAAATGCAGAGAATGAATGTGCATCCATAGTTAATAATATCAACATCTATAAAAAACTGAGTATTATGAAATTTGCTTGCACACTCATATCTACCATTAGGTGGGGCATGGGAGCATTTATATACATCAGGATGCTGTTATCTTGTTTTGCTGATTGACTGCTGGGGGGTGACATCACTCCAACTTGCAGCACAGCAGTATAGAGTGACTAAAGTTTATAAGAGCACAAGTTCCATGGCTGGGGGCACCTGGGAAACTAACAACATGGCTAGCCCGATGTCAGATTTCAAAGTTAAATATTTAAAAATCTGTTTACTCTTTAGGATTTCAATGCAGGATTCTGCTGGAGCAGCACTATTAACTGATGCATTTTGTAATGTTTTCCCATGACAGAATCCATTGAAGGTACACCAACACAAACAAGGCCTACCCATCGTTATATGCAAACTCACTCCTGCGTCTACATTTATGCAACTTCTTTGCTCAGTACTGTTTCTAAAACACCATTATAGGGGCTTGTGGGATTGAAAGCCACAGTTCAGTTGCCTTAATTGTTAGTGTTACAGATCCAAACCAGGTTTTGTGAAGAAGTTGAAGCTATACTTATATTAAAGACTGACTAAAGATTTTGACTTATCCCTATGCTTGCTGGCAATCTATGTCAGGGGCCAGTGAATGCACCTGATAGAGTCTACAACAGGAGAATGCAGATAAGTGATGCCTATATGGTGTGTTTAATAGATAAGTCTCAATTGTAAAAAAATATTTTCTTTTTTTAAAGGGATTCTGTCATGACTTTTATAGTGTAGTTTTTATATCTAAATTACACTGTTTACATTGCAAATAATTCACTCAACCATATAAAATTTTATTTCTCAAACAACGAATGCAGTTTTTTAGTTAGAATATTGATGTGTAGGTAGCAATCTCAGGTCATTTTGCCTGATCCTTGGCTTTCATAAAGATCCAGCACTTTATGATGGAAATGATTTCAGTAAAGCTATTATTTCTCCTATTTAATGTAACAGGAGTAGTCATGATAGGACTTGGATATTTGCTACTTTCTACACCTAGCAATGCAGGAGTCAGGGAGCTGTTATCTTATTACCTTCCCATTGTTCTACTGATCAGTTGTTGGTAGGGTTGCCACCCGGCCGGTATTTAACTGGCCTAGCCGGTAAAACACCTGCCAGGGCCAGGGCCGGTATTGCAAATTTACCAGCAATGTAGCCGCGGTAATTTGTAATACCATTTACAAAAGCCCTTGCCCGCCAGTGAAAACGTACATTTTCTTTGGCTTCTGTCGATGTGGCCCGCCCCTTTTGTGGCACTATTCCCGTGGCTCTGCCCCTTTTGCATCACGGTCCGCCCCTTTAGTTCCCGCCCCCACCACTGGCCGGTAATTTTTTTTTTAAAAGCTGGCAACCCTAGTTGTAGGGGGGAGGGAAAGGTAGGGGGTGATATTACTCCAACTTGCAGTGCAGCAGTAGAGAGTGACTGGAGTTTATCAGAGCACAAGTCACATGGGCACTTGGGAAAGTGACAATATGTCTAGCCCTGTGTCAGATTTCAAAACTAAATATAAAAAATCTGTTTGCTCAGGGCATTTTAGTGCAGAAGTCTGCTGAAGCAGTACTATTGACTGATGTGTTTTGACATGTTTTCCCATGACAGAATCCCTTTAAGAGTCCTGGGTTTTCCTAAATACCAAATGTATATACTTGTGTTGATCAACCTGGAATCACATCTGTCTTTTAGCTGCCAGACTACTAATCTGTCAAGAAAATGATGACAAAATCCTGGATGAATTCAGTTGTCCAGCATATTACAGAGTCATTAAAGGAAAAATATACCCCCTTTCTGACATTAGCTCATTCCATTGGGCTTATGTATAAAAGGTGTATGAACAATATCACACAGACTTACCTGATTCCACATATTGAAAGGAACCCATGATACTTCCATGAACCATATTCCATCCCTCTTATGCTCACAGTATCATGCAACCCTCCCTCACTTTGTCTCTGATTTATTCTCTGCTTTTCATAAAATCTGAGAACTACCTGCTATGGAAAGCAAAGAGACTTCAAGCCTGAGAATGTATCACCTTACAAAGAAACAAGGTAAGATGGATTAGTTTACACTGTGAGGGAGGTGGGGAAATGTATTATTTTTAGAAAGTTTCTAATTTCAGTGTGATTAGGCTTATATTACCTTTTCATTTTGAGAATAGTTAGGGGCAAATCGACCCCAAAATAAAAATTTGCCTAATAAAATAAAACATAATTCCAAGCAACTTTCCAATATACATTTATTAATTTTCAGTGCTTTTAAAGTTATTTGTAAAAACAATTGATATTGAAAGCAGTATTTGTTTAACTCCTGGTTATTACTTTTTAAACAATATTGTAAAGTCTTAGTTCCCCAGCACAGACAAGTCTGTTAATCAGCTGCTTGTCTTACATCAGGGGTGTTCAAAAGGCAGATTGGGATCTACCAGTAGACATTTAGTTGGTGATCAGTAGATCTCAAGACACTGTCAAAAAAACAGCTTGACTAAATTACCCATTCTTTTCATTCAAATATTTATTCTGTTAGGTTTTCATAAGAAATCAATATAATATTTAATAAAAAAATTTCATGGAACAGAATGCTAACAGTAATATTATGAATATAGATCATAATGAGAGAACATCACTAAAAAGTAGACCTCGCATTAGTAAAGTATGGGCACTCCTGTCTTATTATATCAACAGTATGAGCTATCAGGGCAGAGAAAAAAGGGACAAACACAGCTTTCAGTAGCAATACATATACAAATAATTGAAAGGGATTCTGTCATGGAAAAGCATGCATCAGTTAATTGTGCTGCTCTAACAGAATTTTGCACTGAAATCCATTTTTCAAAAGAGCAAACAGATTTTTTTATATTTAATTTCAAAATCTGACATGAGGCTAGACATATTGTATGTTTCCCAGGTGTTCCCAGTAATGTGACTTGTGCTCTGATAAACTTCAGTCACTCTTTACTGCTGCACTGCAAGTTATAATGATATCAACCTCCCCCCCCCCACAGCAGCCTAACAATAGAACAATGGGAAGGTAACCATATAATGCTACCTGACACAAGATAACAGCTCCCCAGTAGATCTTAGAATAGTACTCAATAGTCAAAATCCAGGTCCCACAGTGACTCCTTTGGTTAAATTGAGTAGCAATAGCCTGTATGAAAGCAGTTCCATGATGAAAAGCTGGCTCTTTCTGAAAGCACATGCATCAGTTAATAGTTACACTGATGGTTCAGCTCAGTCTAGTCAGTGGCTAACTCAGGATATGATTCATAAAGCTTTAATAAAAATGAACAAGGCTCCAGGGCCAGATGGCATACACCCCAGGTTTTGAGAGAGCTTAGTTCAGTTTTAGACCAGCCCCTATTTCTGATTTTCTCAGATTCACTTTCATCTGGTATGGTAGCTATGGGTTGGAGAGAAGTTGATGTCATTCCAATATTTAAAAAAGGGATTACGATCTCAGCCTGGAAATTATAGGCCAGTAAATTTGACATCTGTGTTGAGCAAATTATTTGAAGGCTTGTTGTTCAAAATTTTGTTCTAGTGAATGGCATTATGAGCAGCAATCAGCATGGCTTTGTGAAGGATAGGTCATGTCAGACAAATTTGATTGTTTTTTATGATGAAGCAAGTAAGATGCTGGATAGTGGGGGGAGCAGTAGATGTGATCTATTTGGATTTTGCCAAAGCGTTTGATACTGTGCCCCACAAACAACTGCTTTCTAAACTAAGGTCTGTTGGGCTTAATGAAGTTGTTTGCACATGGATAGGAAACTGACTACAGGATCGGGTACAGAGGGTGGTTGTTAATGGTACATTCTCTACTTGAAGTAAGGTTCTTAGTGGGGTCCCTCAGGGCTCGGTATTGGGTCCACTTTTATTTAACTTGTTCATTAATGACTATGGGGAGGGTATTTTAAGTAATGTATCAGTTTTTGAAAATGACACAAAACTATCCAGCCCAATTAATTCCATCCAGGATGTGGCATCCTTGCAACACGATCTTGACAAACTGGCAATCTGGGCAGCTAAGTGGCAAATGAGATTCAATGCTGATAAATGTCATGCACGTGGGATGTAAGAATATCCAAGCCACTTATACCCTTAATGGGACTGCACTAGGCAAATCCATCAAGGAAAAGGACCTTGGAGTCCTTGTAGATAATAAACTTGGCTGTAGCAAGCAATCCCAGTCAGCAGCATCAAGGGCAAATAAGGTCTTGAGCTGTATTAAAAGGGGCATAGAGTCAAGGGAGGAGGGGGTCATTCTTCCACTTTATAGAGCACTTGTAAGGCCCCATCTAGAATATGCCATACAGTTTTGGTCTCCAGTTCTCAAACAGGACATTATTGTATTAGAGAGGGTACAGAGAAGGGCAACTAAGCTGGTAAACAGTATGGAAAATCTTAGCTATGAGGAAAGACTGGCCAAATTGGGGATGTTCACACTGGAGAGGAGGCGCTTAAGGGGTGATATGATAACTATGTATAAATATATAAGGGGCAAATACAAGAGTCCTCTGCATCCAACCCATTATCAATATATTTAAGACATTGAGACATTTTGTGCATACAGCTACTAGCTTACCATTTAAAAAAAACAGGGATTGTTTGTCCATATATTGAAATATATTTAAGCTGGCCAACTACGGTACGTCAAAGTCATCCCATATCTGGCCAGTCCTATGCTCAATTTTCATCTGATTCATTAAGAATTCTATTGCTTCATTATACATTTTACACAGGGACTAAGTTTTAGTAAATATATAAGGGGATCATATAATAATCTCTCTAATGCTTTATTTACCAGTAGGTTTTTACAGCTGACACTAGGTCACCCATTCCAATTAGAAGAAAAGAAGACTAGTTCACTTTCGGAACTGTATTCCTTTTACCGTGTATGCTTACATGTCTGAATGTTGACCAGATGTGATTTTTTCATATATGTTCAATGTATGTTCACTTTTTCTTCATGAATAAAAATTTTCTTGAAATACAAAAAAAAAAAAATATTCAAAAGTGTTTTTTTACAGTGAGAGCTGTGAAGATGTGGAATTCTTTCCCTGAATCAGTTGTACAGGCTGATACATTAGATAGCTTTAAGAAGAGGTTGGATGACTTTTTAGCAAGGGATTACAGGGTTATGGAAGATAGCTCATAGTACATTTTGATTCAGGGACTAGTCCGATTGCCATTTTGCAGTCAGGAAGGAATTTCTCTGAGGCAAATTGGAGAGACTTCAGATGGGTTTTTTTTGCCTTCCTCTGGATCAACTAGCAGTTAGGCAGGTTGAAAAAAGTAAAAAGGTTGAACTTGATGAACATGTGTCTTTTTTCAACCTATCTTACTATACTATAGCTAGTCACATGTCCACATAAAATGACCTGAATACATTTTTATATAGTAGAGTGAACTATTTGCAGTATAAACAATGTAACATAGAAATAAAAACTACACTATAAAATCATGAAAATATAACTTTAAAAACCATAGAACATTGGGTAATGAATGTATAGGTTGACTTTCCCTTTAACTAATTTACCAATAAAAAAACTAAATATCTGAAAACTATAAGAAAGAGCAAAAAAACAGCACCAAAATATTTGGAATGTTAGTTACTGGACAACAGTTTAGTAGATAGTTTAACTGTAATGTGATTTTGGTCGACTGTAATACGTTTAGCTATTGTGTAGAGTTGGTTATTTATAAAGCCAAATTGTTCTTACATGAATTATTATTTCAGTAATATATACTGCATCAGTAATTACTTGTCCAAAAACAATAATTATGTGTTAAGTTCAAATAGGTCCAGATACTCTGGAGTAAAACAAAAATACAATATAGAATCTTTTTCTGGTAGTTATTAGTGTAGCTAAAGCTACAAGCATTTATCTGTAGAGTAATTCATTCAGATGGGGTGAACGGATTCCATCAATATGAACGAGCCCAGGTTTGTAGTGAGGCTGAATTCTGGGTTTGATCTGCTTGGGTGTTTTTTCTTCAGTTTTTTTGCAGCAGAAATATATCATCATTATTACAAGGCTCAGTAAATCTGTTCTTTCTTTATAATTTCAGCGATTTGGGTAGCTACAGTCATCAGTCATCATAAGTATTTCTACTCTTCCAGGACCGGAACCTGAATTTAATAAAAGAAGGGGCATCCTGGCAACGGAGCCTGAGCACCCCAAATTTTATGCCACAAGGGACCCTCTATGGCTTGGGTCCAGAACAAAAACCTCTGATTTCCATAATTCCAAACTTGTGCTTTTCGATACACTTGGTATTATACTTAATCACTGGATACATTAGAAACAGGTGGAGACACCAAAAACATGGTGTGTGTGGGAGGAAATATTTCACCCTGACTGAGTGACTTCAATTGGTTCTCCAACATTGGAAGCATCTTTAGCTTAATTAACTTGGGCAGCAGGGTCCGCACACATTCCCCATGATACACTATAGAAACAACATGGAAACAACTGCATTCATTTCCTTCTGTTCAAGAAATAGAAGGAAAAAAAAAGACACTTACCATTTAGAATCTTGGCAAACATCCCTATTCCCATGCGATTGTGTCATTTCACAAGTATCTACTAATCATATGTGTATCTGAAAGGCACCAAAAAAGGGCAAGTATTAAGATAAAATCTGCTCTTTTCACTTCCGATTTCTCTTCTTCAGACACAAAAAACTTTGTGGATACAGCACCACACTTGGGTTTAAGGATACCATTTTACAGCAGTAATTATACATTAAACCAGATATCATGTTTTTAGGAAACCCTGAATCTTTTCTCAGTACAGGCTTTTGCCTTACACCCCTCCATAGAGCTATGCCTGCAATCTTTTCTGCATCCAATGTAAATAAAAGTAACACTTGCACGTATTACCTGATTTCCAGGGCTGTTATGGCTGCATTCACTGTACATAGACTCACAGTCCTCTGCATTATCCCAATGAACACCATTTGGCTTTTCCTGTTTCATCCCTCTAAAAAATGTTATTGGACGGCACAGAATGATCGCTATTAAATGAGGATTATGAGAAAAGTGCACAAATGTGATTGCTTCATAAACAAGGCGGGGATTCTTGACAAATCAGTCTGCATGTAATGCACATTTAATCACTGGCTCAGTTTGCCATTAATCCACCTAAAGGTTATTGCTACAAAACCATTGGATGGGATGTCAGCCCAGGAAAACAGCTTGCGTCATGTAAATGTGATTAGATTTTATTGTGTGAAGCCTGATATTACACTAATATGGGCAAGAAAAAGAAGCTCAATATTAGAGCATATACAGGTATTTCTCAAGTTCCCAGTGATTGTCCATATTCCCTTTCAAGTGTTTGTATCGAAGTGATCTGTTTCTGGGCTATGAACAGGCTTTGTGATAAAAAAGGCTTTTACTGCGGTTCATGTCACATAATATTTAGGATACACGGTTTCAAATTGCTGACCCCAGTAATGCCTGACAGTTTACTTAGCGACAGTTCCAGACAGTGTGTGGATTAGGGTCCATAGCTGTGTGGGTATATTCTATGTAGTCTACATCTAGCGCAGTACGTCCTGTGAATCATTTACAGCTGCAATATTCTATGTTTAGGAGATACTGAGACCCTTCTGGGGGCTTGTACTGCTACCCTACATCCCCTTCCTTAGTGACCCTCAACTTGATCTGAGAGGTCCCCAGCTTGGCCACCAGTACTGTGTTGTATAGCTATGATATTTTCCCCTTTGATTTTGTTGTCATGACACTCAAGTCTGCCTTAGTACATTCTAGGGTCAGTTTCTTTTTATGATGCTTCAGTTATACTGCCCTTATCGTTTGGTAGGTTAGCCATTGCGAGTTCGGGAGACTCTCCTTGCGATTCAAGTCTGCAAATGAGATCATGGTAGGATTAAGGGACCAGCGGGGCAATTGTGGATTTTGCAAAAAATATATTTGGAAAGCCACTGGTGAGTGGTCAGATACCGTTCCTGGCTTGTACTGTATATGCTGAACCAGCAGGAGTGTTTTGTGATTCATAAGGGCCAAGTCGTTTCACGATAAGTGTGAGGAATAGAAGCAGGAATACTGCTTAGTTGAGGGGTTAAGGTGGAGAGGTTCATGGAGGCTAAGAAATTTTTTGAATTGGTAGATTGCTCTTTAGAGCTGGGGCTATCACTGAGTTAAAGTCTCCCGCAACTATGCAGTATGTTCTAGGGTAGGTGCCCATAAATAAGGCTAGGTGCATGAGGACCTCATCCTTGTATGGAGGAGGAATATATATATTGATGCCAGTATAACCTCAAGTCAGACCATATACCCCTGTAGGAACACATATCTCCCCGCATGATCAGTATGAATGTTCTCCACCTTGCCATGAGGATTGCTACCCTAGAGGAGTGGGTAGTGTGGATGGAGTGGAAATGTCATCCTACCCATGGTTCCTTTAGAGACAAAATCTTGCTTCCTATGAGATGTGTTTCCTGCAATAGGATAACAGTGTCCTTCCTAACTTAATCCAGGACTTACTTCTTTTTTATAGGGTCATTCATACCAGCTCACTACCCTTATTGACATTTACTAGAATAGGGGATGGAAACAAGAGGCAACCCCATAAACAGAGTAGATCTCTGGTAAGTGTATTCAGTTTGCATATACCAACTAGCCAATTGCCTAAATAAAACATCTGAAACATAATGAACCCAACAATGCACAATCCTCCCCTTCTACACAGAACCCAACTCTGGGTAGAACTCAAAAAAACTTAAAAAACAAAAAGAATTTCTTTATGACGTGAGGTGTGCCTAGGCCTCTCTATGGGGACTCATGTAGCCTTTAGGTAGGAGTCTGCTGCTTTCTACCACCCCAGGCTTTAAGTGAAAGTTTACAGGTGTCTCTCAGTCGGATCCCACAATAGTTCAGTTGGTAGTTCACCTGCTTGCACCCATAGATAATATATATCGTTAGTACGTATAGTGAAGCAACGTCCATCAACTGTCTACAGGAAGAGGAGTGTTTGTCTGCCATTCAGCAACATTTAAGGATTAGAGCTCCTTGACCTTGAAGCTGGGTTTGTATGGGTGTTGCTGTGCCCTGGTAGTCCTAGGGTGCAGGATACCAAAGGCCTGGTTGGACTTCGTAGGTGATGTGACATTGGTGAAGGGTTCAAGTCCAGAGCTGCCTAGGCTGAAGTGCACTGTCTGTGTGAAGCATTAGGGCATACTATCCAGACAGTAATTGACCTCTTGTGGAGCTGTAAAGAAATACATTTTTCCGCTCACTATGACCCTGAACCTTGCGGGATATAGCATAGCTTAATCCAGTTTTAGCTTCTCTGAGTTGCCTTTTAGCCTCATAGAATATAGCCTGCTGCTTCTGTGCCTTTGTGGAGAAATCAGCAAATATTGAAATGGTGTGAGCTTAGTATTGCAGTGGGCCTTTATTGCAGGCAAGGTTGAGGATGCAGGATTACGTTTAAAAGCATGACTATTAGGGGTTGTGCACAATGTTCCCTCTAAATCCTTCTCAGCTATGTGCGGAAAAAAAAATTCATTTGTGCGCACATTTGAAACTTGTGTATGTGTTTTATTTTTGCAGGGGAAAATAAATGCAAAATGTTGTGTTTTCACACAACAATTTGTTGTGTGCACTGGCCTCAAAATTTGTGTGACCGAGAAGGAACATTGGTTATGCAGGGCCTCCTGGTGGTGCTGGCCTGGTCGGTATTCTGTGGGCTCTTTCTATGGTGAATGTGGCAGTGCTCATTTCAGCCATTGTTTCATAAAGTGTTTCAGAGTGGAGCCCTCTGCATGTTCAGGGAATCCCACATATTATTTCTCCAGAGCCATTGGGATCCATTGTAGAAATCATAAGCTATGATAAAATCAAAATAATATGATTGGAAAGCCGAGCCATCTGAAGCTGCGTGTACTCAGATTGGCTTTTAGCCATGCCCCCCAAACAGGTTTATCAGTTAAACAATAATAAATAACAAAAATAAACAGGATCCGAAACAAAATCTTTCATAGTTTGGCATTTTTATTTTCAGGTGTATCGAGCAATTTCTAATTTCTATCCATAGGCCAGCATTATAGAGGCAGAGTTACCATTGGTGCAGTAAGTTTAAATACAGCAGAAAAAACAGGGCTATCAGGAACTCTTACCCTGGTGGTCTAGTGGTGCGGCAGGGACGCCCGCCGCGCCGCTCCGTTTGTTGGCTTCCTTCCTAGTGCGCGCGTCGCGCGCATTCTCGCCATTTAAAAGCGCAGGCGCCAAGCAATGGCCAAGCAATGGCGCCAAATTCAAATATTTAAAGGGGTATTGGTTAATTTTATGTTGCCCATGATAGGTTTGTTCCTGGTGCTTTGTACTTTGTGCTGTTAAGCTTCTTGTCTGTTTGATTCCTGTTTTTGACCCTGCCTGGCTGTTTTACTACTCTGAACTCTGGAACCTGACCCTTGCTTGTTATTTGACTCTGATTCTGCCTCATCCCTTCTGATTGATCTCCCGGTTTTGACCCTTGCCTGCCTGACCTCGCTTTGTACGCTGCCTGCCCAGACCCGGCCTGAATTGTTACGCTGATTTTCTGCCTGTCTCGACCCAGCCTGATCTGACTACTCTATTGCCTTGCACCACGACCTTCTGTCCAAAGACTTTGCTCTACAGTCGTGCCCCTCTGCCTATCCAGAACCCTCATCTTGCACCTCTCGTTTAAGTCCAGGTGGCATCCAAGTAAGCCGAGGGCTCCTCCCGAGGCCCAAAGGCGGTCACACTACTGGTGAAGCACGAGCCTAAACCAGGGTGCCTGGTGTTTGTTCTGGTGTTGGGTGCCAACCGTTACAAAAATAAGTCTTATTAATCAAAGTTAAAAGTATACATGCATCTCCAAAGGCCCTACGCGTTCGGACCCCTAAGGTACTTAATCAAGGGCTATTGATCTTTCCCACAGGAAATGAGCTTTTATACAATAAACAATCAATAAAAAAAGCATTACTTAAAGGGACAGTGTCCCATTGCAAACAATGTCAAAATTAAAAGAAATATACAAAAAATCCGAAAAATGTGTAAAGATCTTCCATAAAAACAGAGAACACATGATCACAGTGAGATAATACATCTCCAAAATTACATGAATGAAAATGTTTTGAAACATTGGTGTATTTGTGTAGATTAGGGTCTGATAGGTATTCTCTGATTCTTTCCTTCAATTTACGTGTGGTTTGTCTTACATATTGGATATTACATTTCAAACGTGATCAGATCAGATAGACTTTTGGTATTGCAGTTAATGTATTGTCCAATCTTATAAGATCTACTGTCTGTTGAGGCCACAAAAGTCTCACTTTTAATCATGTGGGGGCAGATAACACATAGCTTGTCACCATATCTAAAATTTCCTTTAGTCGATAGCCAAGTGGGGTTCATTTCTTTCTTAGTTCGAATCATACTGGGTGACAACATATTACTCAGAGTAATCCCCTTTCTAGTGACAAATTTGCAGCCTGAACCCAGGATCTCATTTACTTTATGATTAGTCTGTAAAATAGGGACAATTTTTGATGCATTGAAATTGTGTTAAGTTCGAATGCACAGTGGTTTGTTAGCAGTTGATAACACTTAAGTAGGACTTCAGGGATTAGAACTATATCCCTTGGAGCAAATGTAAATTAGATGTGATCACATTAGTTCCCATACCTATCACGTTAATGTCTAAAAAGCTAATTTTAGTATAGTGAAATTCAGAGGTGAAACGTAAATTGAGATCATTAGTATTAAGGAATTCAACAAATTCATTAAATTATGTTTGGTCTCCCTTCCAGAAAAGAAGGAGGTTGTCTATATAGTGTCCTTAATAATGAATAGATTTTTTAAAGAGATTGTAGTCTCCATAATATACATATATTCCCACAGGTCATATATAAATTGGCATAGGAAGGGGTAAATTTGGCCCCCATTTCGGTATCCTGTTTCTGTAAAAAGTATTGATTATTGAAGAGAAAAAAATTGTGTGTCAACAGAAACTGTCTTTTAGAAGGTGTTCATAATTGCTATAATGATCAAGATGGAATGATATAGCTTTTAATCCTAGGGCATGTGGGATGCAAGAGTATAGCGAACAAACATCTATTGTAGCCCATTTGAAATCCCGATGCCAACTCATATCAGTTCAGAGAGAGGTTCACCAAGTGATACTCTCCCTGCCACTATAGGTCTCCCTTTTGGGGGCCTGTCTGTTTTGTATACTTTTGGAAAGTGGTGAAATATGACTACTATAGGGTTCTCTACCTTTAAAAAATCCTTGACTTGAGTATTTATCACATGATACATCTATGGTATTAGGGTCTCCAAAAGTAAATGATTACTCACCACAAAGAGGAAGTGGCCCAGGTGCACTGCCCTGAGCCCTCAGCATGGGGAGCAGACAAACTGAAAAAACATTTGGGAGCAGGCACTCAAAGAAGGCAAACTTCCACCAGGCCAATAGTTCAAAGTGAAGAAAGTTTATTGTGTCCACAGCGTTATGCGTTTCGTGTCATAAACACATACAGTAATCATAGGCCTATGATTAAGTGTTTATGACACGAAATGCGTAGGGCCTATTGAGATGCATGTATACTTTTAATTTTGATTAATAAAAGATTTTTTAATAATAAATATTTTTTAACTTATTCTTTTGGCCCTTGCCGGATAGCCCTGTTTTTTTTAGCTCAGAGTCTGGGGCTTGTGCACCTGGACCACACAATCTACTTGGTGAGCTATTTACATTTATATTCTGGAGCACCTTTCTGTTTTCTTGTCATGCAGTAAGTTCATACTCATTTTCGGGGGCCAAATTCTAAAAGAAAAAAAAGGGATTTCTTGGCTTGAAAATGTATCACTTAGTGGCCCATTTATCAACAGTCTCATGTTAGTGGTTTAAGAGGTTTTTGAAAACCATGAATAAACTAGTTTCTCTAAAACCACAAATGCCATGTAATTTATTAATAAATCTGAATATAAACAGCACAAAAAAAAACACTGAAAGATGCACAAAAAATACAAAAACCTCTAAGTTTTACTAGTGAAAAAAAATCGGAAAACCTCTGTTCAAATGGATAAAAAAAGGTCCAATAGGATCAGCACAGCTCCCATTGACTTCCATAGAACATTCACTGCTTTTACTGGCCACAGTTTTGTAATAGCGTTTTTCTGTGGTTTTTACACTTCATAAATTTCAAATTTTAGAGGATTTTTTTTAAAGAAAACACAAAAAACCTTTGTGAAAAGATAGAAATTTGAATGTAAGGTAATAGGCCCTTAGTCAGAAAAACTCAGAAAATCTTTTTACAGTGGGCCCTCAAATGTCTGTGTACAAATGTAAATAATGTATAACTTTTCGGCAAGTGGCATTGGGGGTGGCGAATACAAACCCATATAATGGGTACCCACATTCCCACAAAGTGCATGTCATAACCAAACAGGTCAAAGAAGACAGACCAGAACAGTAGTTCCTTATCCTTTCAGCACTAATGCTGCATAGAGCAAAAATACACAGCACAGCACATGTACATGGTAAAGCCGATATATGTAATAGCAACGTTAGTCTTTTCTCTTATGATCCCTTTTGGATAAATCCCTCTACTCAGGCCATTATGGTATTTAGCTAAGACCTTAATACATTAGTAATCATGTAAAACGGATTCTTTTGTCAATCATCCCTAGGCATCTTCAATCTCAATATATGTTACCCCATTTTAATCAAATAATTTATAATGTTAAGAATGATTTCCTTTTTCTCTGTAATAATAAAACAGTTCCTTGTACTTGATTCAAACTAAGATATAATTAATCCTTATGAGAAGCAATCGTATTGGGTTTAATTACTGTTTATATAATGTTTTCAGTAGACTTAAGGTATGAGAATCCAAGTTATGGAAAGACCAGTTATTTGGAAAACCCCAGGTCCCAAGCATTCGGGATAACTGTTCCTGTATCTGTAATCTTTTATGAGCACACACTCATTTGAAGAAGTAAGTAACATGTTATTAACTGCATATAAGTTACCAGCACCCTTATGAACCAGGAATGAAGGGCACAGGTCATGCTAGTTTTTTTTAGTTTTTTTATAGCTTTTATTTTTGTATTAACAATAACACAAAGCATACAGTGGGAAAGAAATTAAAAAGGGGGGAAAAAAATAAATGGTTGGGGGAGGGAGAATTGGTGGTTGGGCCACCCGTTGGACAGTCCAGGAGTCATATTATGCCAAAAGAGTTAGTCCATTTCGGTGTTGGTGTCTTGACATGAGGTCCAGGCATCCCAAATTTTAGCAAATTTTTCAGGAAAACCTCTACTCAGGTAGGTCAGCCTGTACAGAGGAAGTGCTTCGTTTACCAATTTCTTCCACAATGGTACTGTAGGGGGGTCTCGGAGCTTCCACTTTAGTGCAATAACCTTCCGTGCATAAAAGAGTAGTAAACGGAACATTTGTCGTGCAGCTTGTTGCGGAATTAAATGGTCTATATGACCTAGTAGAAGAATTTCCGGCACCAGAACCGGAGGAAAGTCCAGATAAGTTTGTAAATATATGGCTAGGTTCTTCCAGTAAGTATGGATAACCGTACAGGACCAAAAAGCATGCATAAAGGTACCTGGTTCTAGACCACACTTATAACACAAATTATCCGGGATCAATCTCATATGAAACAAACGTACTGGGGCATAATACAACCTATGAATCATTTTATGCTGTAAAAGCCTATCCCCGCTGCTAATCACCGTGGAAACAAAGGTCGCTGTGATATCATCCCAATCATCCAACTCCAAAGTAGGGATATCTTGGGCCCATTTACTATAACATTTTGCGTATGGGTTACCTCTTTGGGAATTTAACAGATTATACATATTAGACAGTCGTTTCTTCTTTTCAGGTACCTTAAGCAAAGTTTCCATGGCTGGGGTTTCCAGTAGAGGTGCATTTGAGAATTGGGCATTCAGAGCATGTCGAACCTGGAGATACCTGTAGAACATAGTACGTGGTAACTGAAATTCTTGGGACAAGTCAGTAAATGACTTAAGTGTCTGGTTGTGATACCACTGGCCCAAATATTTGATGTTATAGGTCACCCATAATTGCGGGTCCGGTATCGTTCTTAAGTGTGGCAGGGATGGGTTCAGCCACAGTGGCATATTGGGTGATACTTGTGGGGTGATGGGTTTACGTAAAGCCGAAGCTTTTTTCCAAGCAAGTATGCCTGTACGGAATGTGGAAAGTGGCCATCCGTTTTGAGAGATGCCACGAAATGGCAGATTAGCTAATGATTCAAAGGAACCCACCACCGCAGCAGCAGTTATGCTAGCAGTGTCATCAGCTAAAGGGTTGAGCCACCCTGCCACATGAGTAAGTTGAGATGCTAGATAGTATATAAAAAAGTGAGGCAGAGCTAGGCCCCCAAGTGCCTTAGGTGCAGTTAGCGATTCTAGTTTGATTCGAGGTTGTTTGTTTGCCCAAATAAATGATGACACCATGGAGTCCAACCGTGAAAACAGTGCTGCCGGCATAACATTAGGTGCATTCTGGAACATATACAACAATTTAGGATAATCATTTTTATCATATTAACCCTGCCTATTAGATTAAGTGGGAGTGGGGACCATAGGGAGAATTTGTGACCAATATCGGCTACTACTGGGTCTACGTTTAGGGCGGTATATTGGGAGAGGTCCGGATGAATGACTATACCTAGGTATTTGAAGTGATCTACCTGTGTTAATGCCTGTGCCTTATTTAGAGGTCGCTGCAGGGATGTACCCAGGTGTAGAAGTGTGGATTTGGACCAATTAACCGTGAGACCCGATGCTTTCCCAAACTGGTCAACAACCTGAAGCATTCTATCAAGTGAATGGCGTGTATCTTTTAAATAGATTAGGGTGTCGTCAGCATATAGAGAAATTTTCTCTTCCAATGCCTCCACTTTCCAACCAAGGATATCTGGGTCATTACGAATCAGGCCAGCTAATGGTTCTATGGCGATAGCAAATAAGTATGGGGACAAGGGACAGCCCTGCCTCGTACCTCTGCTTAGCGTCAAGGAGGGGGATATCTTACGGTTAGTTTGAATTCTAGCTGTGGGATTTGTATATAATAATTTAACCCAGTTGAGGAAATTGGGTCCAAAGCCCATGTGTTCCATAGTTGCCCATAGGAATTCCCAGTGTAGTGAGTCAAAAGCTTTCCTGATGTCTAAAGCGACAATTGCTCCATGATTTTTGCTTAGGGCTAAATACTCCATACTGGTGTAGAGCCTACGTATGTTGATGGATGTGGCCTTTCCGGGCATAAACCCAGTTTGCGCTGGATGAATCAACGTCTCTATTACTCGTACTAATCGCAGCGCTAGAATTTTAGCTAAAATCTTATTATCACACGTGAGTAAGGAGATAGGCCTATAAGCAGCACAATCCTCAACATCACCACCAGGTTTTGGGATTAGGACAATTAACGCTTCCTGGGTTGTTGGTGGGAGGTGACCTTTAAGAAGAGCCTCTTGGTACATGTTTAGTAACCTGGGTGCCATACTATCCAGTTGGGTTTTGTATAGTTCAATAGGAATCCCATCTAGCCCTGGGGTCTTTCCCGAAGGGAATGCAGAAATTGCTACCTTGATCTCTTCTAATGAGATAGGGCTTTCCAGTAATTGTTGTTCAGTAGCGGAGAGATTGGGAAGTTTAGCATTGCTAAGAAGTTGTAGCGGGCATGCATCATGTGTAGGAAGTGCTGGGTTGTAAAGTTGAGTATAGAATTCTCTAAAGGCATCGTTGATACCTGTAGGGGAGTCAACGAGAGTGCCATTGGCTTGCCGAACCCTAGGGATAACTGTTATCGGTTTTTGTTCTCTGGAGAGGTACGCTAAGAGTTTGCCAGCTTTATTACCTTTCTCAAACACGACCTGCGAGGTACACAATAGTTTTTTTTTTGGTTTTGTCAAGAATGTGAAGTTGGAGATCTCTTTGGGCTTGTGCAACCTTAGCATAAATGGCGGGGGATGGATCTGTCGCGAATTGAGTTTGCGCTTTTGTGACCTCAGCATTTAGATTATTCAGTTCTGTATCTAAATCAGCGGAGTTCACATTCTCCAACCAGTAACTCTCCTGTTCTTGTGCCACCCTATCAGACACTGCAGGCACAGTAAGCCACTTAGGATTGAGGCGCCACATGGGTGTAGTACAGTCATGATCTGATCTGATGGATACGGAAAGTGGGGCATGATCTGAGATATCCCCCAGTAAGTAACGGGCATTAGTAATTTTGGCTTGCAGAATTGGCGATGCCAGTGCTAAATCTATTCACGATGCCGTCTTATGGGTGGCTGAATAGCAAGAGTATGCTCGTCCTACCGGATGGGCCTGCCTCCAGATGTCGATAAAGTTATAAGCGTGACACCAATTAAGCAAGGGGGTCGAGCCTGAGTTACCTGGGGGGCAACGGTCTATCTCCGGTTTCAAAGCCATATTGAGATCACCCATTAGCAGTGTGGGGGCTGGATCCATATTCAATATCTTCCCCATGACCTCATCAAGTATAGCGATGTCGGCCGGCGGGGGCAAATACACACATACCAGATTAAGTAACTGCTGTTGCATTGAGCATTGCACCACAATATATCTACCAAGTCGATCAGTATGTAACTCCACTATAGTAAGATTCGTTTTTTTACTCACTAGGATTGCCACCCCTCTAGAGTAATTTGAGAGTTCAGCGTGATACACTCTAGCAACCCACGCTTTTTTCAAAGCTAGAATACGGCCACCTGTAAGATGCGTTTCTTGAAGGAAAACCAGGTGTGGGCGGTACTTTTTGAGATATTGGAATACCAGGCCCCTTTTAATCTTGGAATTGAGGCCTCTGGTATTCCAAGAAATTATATCGATCGAATCCATATTGTAAATTTGGGAAGATAAACAGGCATAATCATACGAAATGTAACATGCTTAAACCAAGGTGGCCCAATGGGGAAGGGTGGGGGTAGGGAAAATAAAAGAAACCATACAATTCTAGTAAAATACACTTGCATTGTATAACAATATACAGACCAAACAGTAACCCTCCCTCCCTGTCTATCCTTAAAACTAGGTAGACCTATTACACGTAAATACCAACTGTGGGGTGTAGTCCAAGCCCTGGAAGATCAAGTACTGTGTCTTCGAGTTCTTGAGAAGACTCCGCCAGCGGACTCTGCATAATGAGCCCAGAAATGGTGCAATTGCCCAATAAATGGCGTTGTAGTAACCCCGACAGGAAGCCAAAAAAGTGGGGACAAACCATCATTGATTAGTGCCTAGGGCTGTTGCGTGGGTTCGGCTGGTGTTTACCGTCAAGCCAGGATGCAGCCTCCTCTGGAGAATTGAAAAAGTAGGACTGAGTGCCTTCCACGATCTTGAGCTTGGCTGGATATAAGACAGCATACTTGTACTGTAAATCCCTCAGACGTTTCTTGACAGCAATAAAGGTGCTCCTTTTCTTTTGTAGAGCCGTGGAATAGTCCGGGAACAACATAATTTTGGCCCCGTCATGTTGTATTTCAGCCTTATGGCGTGCCGCAGTCAGTATGGCATCTCTATCCCGGAAATTTAGCAGACGTAGCAGGAAGGGCCTCGGTGGGGCCCCAGGTCTAGGGGGTCTCCGCGACACACGATGCGCCCGTTCCACCACGAAGTGTTGCGACAGGATTTCAGGCCCAAATTTGTCACAGAGCCATGTTTCAATAAAAATCACCGGATTATCTCCTTCAGCTCGTTCAGGCAAGCCAACGATCCGAATGTTATTGCGGCGCTGTCGGTTTTCGTAATCCTCAAGCAGCTCCGCTTGTTGCTTTATTTGCTGCGTCAGGCTGCTGAGTTGATCTGGAATTGGGCCTTGTACGTCCTCCATGTTGGAGATCCGGCTCTCCATTTCCCTCTGCCTTTCGCGGATCGCTTGGACATCCGCACGCAGCAGCGAGAAGTCTACCTTCAGCTCCTCAATTTGGGTAGTTAGGGCAGCACGGGATTCGGCAATAGCCGCCAGGAGTATTTGGAGTCCCGGGTCTGGTTGCTGCAACTCGGGTGGATCTGCGTCACCATCATCACCGGTAGGCCGCGGTGGAGTGCCACTGGGTTGATCACCTTTCTTGGCAAAGTGTTCAATAGTTTTCTGCTTCGGCCCAGATTTCCCCATGCTCAAGATGTTCAGGAGACAGAGGATAGTCCCAGATCGTCTATTTAGAAGGGCTCAGGATGGTATCAGGATAAATTATGGCGGAGCTCACAGTCAGCATGTCTTACTCCGTCGCCATGCAGGACACGCCCCCGGTCATGCTAGTTTTTGGTATTGCTTGGAAAGAGATACTCAGATAAAAGCAATTCTTCAACTTTTTTTTAACATTTTAAGTTGCCTTTGGCCTATTTGACTTTCTATTCTGCCACTCACCAACCTAATTAAAAATGCATTTTGGTTGTAGGGGTTGCCGGTATCCTTAATGCTCAGGGCAGTGATTGAAAAGTCAATAGCAGTTATGTACAGAGAGCAGAGGTGGATACAACTAGAAATTAATGAACCCTCATACATACTGTACTTGGACACGTGAAAGCAATTCTACTGGTCTTTGCATGAATCCATAAAAACGTGGTTGTTGTGGGTTTAGCATTCCCATTCCTTATATAATTTAGTATTCTGGAGGGGGGAATTGACCAGACCAGGGGAATCAGGGGAAGAAAAAGAATGTGTTGGGGGTAAGTCGTAAGCATGGGCATAAATAATTATAAAGGAAGTGGACCCTGCAGCTGCACTGGGTCCTAGAAGTGTAGAAGGACCATGGACCCTAAATGAGCAATGTCATAATATATTGGTCAAATAGGTCAAGTTTTGCAGGCAATTACATTAAATTGCTTTAGAGCCCAGTTAAAACTTATTATGCCATTGGTGGCATTTTGTAAACTGTGGATATATAATTTATTCATTTATTTTGAACAGATCTGCCCCTCTCTTACAGTATTTACTTAGAACCCAAAAGGAACAATAAGAACAATAGTTACTGTGGCGCAAAGTTGCTTTTATGTACTTAAATGAGGGAAGTTGTTTTAAACCTTTACCATAAAATGATCAATTTAATGTAGAGATGTGCCAAATGTAGGTGTTACAGGTTTTTGGGCTAGTTAAGCATAAAAGGGTTAATGTCAAGTTATAGGCATAGAGCTTGTGTTACATTGGGCTCTAACACACCAGGATGGGCCTTCACAAAATGGAAGAAATTAAGGAATGGTGTTGTGCAACTACAACTCCCATCTGCTACTCCGCATGAAAAATAAAATACAAGGGTGCCAGGAGGTTCTTGCAGCAAAAACATAACAGTTTATTTGCCCAAGACAAATGATCCACAGGTTTATTACTTACAATCCACAGAGGCCATAGCAGATAATCACGACGTGACTACAAAATGTCCCTCAGAGACAGCACATTGGAACTCCCTGAGGCAATATCGTCACACCAGGATAGATACACCCTCAGGATCTCGGCACCATGACCTGGATCCCACACGTTGGATCAGGGAACTCACTAGCCCTAATTCCAATTAGGCTGTGTCCCTATCTACAGGCCAGTCTTACCTGAGGGGAGAGCTACCTCCTTGCTATCCCTCCTAGTTGGAGCCAATCTGCTCTTGCTACTTAACCTGCCAATCTTACTCTCCTAGAGAGTACTATTACAGGTAGTATTGTATCTCTAGCTGGCCTCATTCACCGGGTCCCTGCTCCCCGACTTATCTTTAGAGGTTCAGGTCCCTCTAGGGCACAAGGGCTTTACTGAGCCTTGGGGTACTGCTGTATCAGCAACCAGAAGCCATAGAGGAAGATCCAGCCCTTCTCACTCACTATACCAAAGGGTGACAGGAAGTGCTCACAACACCTCTTGGCCCCTTCTACAACTATGCTAATTACAACTAGCTGCATGGGCATCTGCCCAGCAACTAGGGAGATCAGGAACTGTAGGGATTTAAATCCATAGGGGCACATTAACCTTATGGGTCCCTACATAATATTCGGGAGCCTTTATCAGTAGGAATCCGATTTGGCTGAATACAAACCCTACAAAGTGTTAAAACAAAGTTTGCATGGCACTGGCATGCCAAATCTTTACCCATTTGTAGCCCCAGGGAAAGGATTTGTATTCAGTATTTGATCAGTTCAGATCAATGATCAGCAGGGGCATAAATTCAAGTTTGATTTTCTTTTTTTTTGCCGTGATTTGAGTCTGCACTCAAGTTGGGGGAAGCAATACCATTTTGTGCAAAAATGCTCCTTACGAGTACTATGCACCCCTACTTGGAAGGAGCTCCCAGTGTGGCTGGCCATGTTTAGCCACACAAATGTGCTAAATGAACAAACTGGGACACTAACATAATTTGCATCTTCCTCCTGGTGGGAGTGGCACAGAAGTAAGTAATTTTTTGGATACTTCGACCATCGAATTTTCAGGACTGCCAGAAGCACCCAACGGCGCTGCTCACCTTCCCGGCGGTCGCAATGAAAATCCAAGATGGCGGCGCCCATGTTGAACACATGGGTGCAGCGTCACTGCATGATGACGTCATCACTGGTGCCTGGATTTTGTCATAAGAGGGCACCCTGGACACTGAAACCCTGCCCAATTAAAGGTTTCTTGTGCTATAGAACCTGGGTGTGTTTTTGCTATTGCTATCCTGATCCTGAATCCAGCCTGAAACTCTGACTTTGAACCTGATCTACCTGCCCCTGAAACTTTGCCTGGACTTTGACTATTCTCTTGTTTAACCCCTCGGATACCACGATCTTGGACTCTTGTTCCTGGCTTCCTCCTTGGTCTGGACTACTCCCTTTGGAAGCCGCTAGGCCCCCTGACACGAATAGGATACTACGACTTCGAATTTACTTCAAATTCGATAAAATCGGTCGAATATTCGACCATTCGATAATCAAACTACTGTCTCTTTAAAAAAACTTCGACTTCAATACTTCGCCAAATTAAACCTGCCGAAGTGTTATGTTAGCCTATGGGGACCTTCTAGACCATTTTTCTAAGTCTTCACACATCGAAGTAAAATCATTCGATCATATGCTAAAATGGTTCGATTTGAACAATTTAATTGTTTCATGGCCAAATTTGGTGAAAAATACTTCGACTTCGATATTCAAAGTATTTCAATTCTCAATACTTCTCAATAATCTGCCCCCAAGTGTAAAATAAAATAATGTGCCACATAAAGGAAATGGTGTAGTGATGTGCGGGCTGGCCTGATACCCGCGGGACACGCAGGTCAGGCGGGTTCGGGCCACCGCGCACCACCCTTTCCAGGTCGCAGGCGGGTCCGGGTTCAGCTCTTCTGCCTGCTCTCCCTGCCCGCAACCTTACAATGCCGGCTTCCGACTTCTGGGTTCAACTTTTATAGACGCGTGCCTGCTCGCCCCTTTTGTGACATCATCGGCAGGGCGCCGCTGAACTATAAAAGGAACCTGGAAGTAGGGGCTCGGGGGGGGTTGAGGGAGGGTGGATATCGAGCGGATATTGGGCAGGGTAAAACCCGACCCGCACATCACTAATATGATTTGGCACTGAATGTTTCTTTCTGTCTTTCTTTGTTCATTGTTTTACCTAAAATGTTTAACGGTTCTCTTTGCAATTAGTTCTATGTGGCTCTCTTGGGCCATCTAGAGGAATAATGGTAAAGTATAACATGACTGATACTGTCCCTGTCTTCTGGATAAGCACCCTGTTTTACATACCCGAGACAACGAACATTTGTAACATACAGTTTTTGCACAAATTATACCCTGTTATGGTGGAATACCATCATTTTGATTTGATATACACAGGCTTATACCTTTGGTGGAGACCTATGTGCTGTAAGTGAGCACTTGAGAAAGGGGGTTGATCCCCTGAAACGTTGTGCAGAGATATGAATAAATCATAAAAATTCAGCACCTATTGCTTGGTGAGTGCCATCTGATTTCTCTTTGTTATTGCTACATGTATGGAACTGAAGAGCACCAAGTTCCCAGGTAGAGCACCACAGTATTTAACCCATGGAGGTAGGATTCTATTGAAGTTTGTGTGCTGTAAGTGATTCTTATCTAGCCTTAAGGAGAATTGTACATTTAAATATGACTACTAAATTATAATTTAGCAGAGAGAAAAAATGTGGATATAAGGCTCAAATTAAAAGTCACACGATTAAGGAGAATACAAAAAAACAACAGTGCATGGGCTGGCCCCTGTGTTTATGTGTACCAAGCCCAAAATTTTGTAACTTTTGACACTGGGGCTATCAGTGTTCTACATCAACCCCGTCTGCTGATGTTTTTCTTATTCTACATGCTTCCACATTTAGGCTAGGGCCAGGCTATGTGACACCACAGATTCTCTGGCTGCTGCTCCCCTTGCCTTTTGCAACTACGGGAGAATTTAGGCTCAAAATGCAAAATGTTGTGTTTTGCCGCAGAAATCTGCCACATCTGTACCCAAGCAGAAACAGTGCTTGGAAAAGTGGAAGAAGCAGTGGGGCAGCAGATTTTCGGCCCTGGCCTTATTACACAGCATCGGGGATAACTAGTCCAAAAGGTCAGATGTGCAATTGTGTTTCCCTTTGTGAGCTACACAATAAAGGAGGACACACCTCCGCTCTAAACTGGTGAGAGAAATCTAAAAATTAAAAAACTCCAATAGAAATTATTATGAATCAGACTGGCCTACCGACCTACATTCCTAAAGTCGGCTAAAAAGTATTACATAGTTGACTTCTTCCTTGATGAGAGCGTGGTTCCTGAGAATAAATACCAGAAAAAATGTCATCTAGTCATTTTTCTGCAGGATTTATCTCAGGCAGAGGAGACAGATTTCCTTTCCTTGTTACTTCCCTCTACCTATTAGTCACCAGTGGGGTAAATAATCTCCTTGTCTGTCAGTGGCCTTTAGGCCATGGGCAGACGGACTGTAGGCTCTGCTGTTCTCAGCCTGTATATTAAAATAAATAATGTATATCAAAAAAACACAAATGCAAACCTCCCAACTGTCCCATTTTTAGTGGGACAGTCCAGATTTTGACAGCTGAACCCTCAGTCCCAGATTTGTTACTGAAATGTCCCGACTTCTTCTTTGATCTCCTGCACTGAACAGCCAGAAAAAGATACAATGGGGCAAATTCACTAAGCGCCGAAGTGCCGAACGCTAGCGTTAGTTCGCTAGCGTTAGTCATTTTCATTACTGCGCAAATTCACTAACGAACGCTGGCGTAGTTTCGCTAGTGTTACTTCGCACCCTTACGACTGGCGAAGTTTCGCTAGCGACGTAACTACGCAAATTCACTAACGCGCGCAGTGTACTGAACGCTACCTTTTACGCAAGACTTTCTTCGCCACCTCAGACCTGGCGAAGCGCAATAGAGTAGATAGGGATTGTTTAATAAAAAAGCAACATTTTTTCTAAGTCCCAAAACACGCTGGCGTGTTTTCTACATTATGGGTGATAGGCTGAAAAAGATTGAAAAATTTTTTGGGGCTCCCCTCCTTCCCCCCTACATTTCCTGACTCATGGCAACTCTTACCTATACAGTGGGCACATGTGTAGGGCAAAATAAAATTTTTATTTGATGAATTGAAGGTTTTCTAGGCATTTGTAGTGCTGATACGTATTCCTCCATTGAAATTTGAATTTGGCGCCCTATGCAAATTAGCCTTCGCTAGCGTAACTTCGCTTTACTTAGCGAATCAACGCTAGCGCAACTTCGCAACCTTACGCTACCCCTGTGCGCAACTTCGGATTTTAGTGAATTTGCGAAGCGCTGGCGAAACTACGCCTGTCAAAGTGTGGCGAAGTGCGGTGAAGCGCGGCGAAGTTGCGCCTGGCGAAACTACGAATGTTAGTGAATTTGCCCCAATGTTTCTAACTTAATTAGCTTTTCAGAGAGCCCAGAACACTGTGCAGCTGCACTTCAATACTTTTGTAACAATTTAAAATAAGCAAAGAAGCAATTGTAACAATTTAATATAAGCAGATCTCTTGGGGAATATGTGACTTGCAGTTTAAAGGGCAATTTACCTTCATTGGTAAAACTGTAATAACACATAAAAACTCCAGAAATGTGTTCAAACTTTCATAACCTGCCAAATTTTGTAAAATGGACACGGTAATTAGGGGTGTGGCCACATAATGGTCGGGGTTGAAAATTTCACCACGTGGAGGGTATTTCCAAAATGTTGGGAAGTGTGCAAATGTACATATGATCATATAACAGCAGAATACATTAAGTACTTGCACCTATTAATTATACCTGGCAGTGGAAGGTAAGCCTTCCCTCAGGCTATTAATATAGTGTTCAAAGGCATGAAAGTTGCACCCACCATTCCCTACCCACACAATGACAATAATGGCACAGCTGGAACATTCTGATACAAGTGCACCACTTGTGCAAAGGACAATAAAACGCTAGCAATATGAACTATAGTGCAAGTTTGGTGTTGCTCTGGTTTTTGCACCATACTAATCCTTGGCAGTTGAAGGGCAATATCTTCCGTGAAATACTAGAATTTCTTTCCATTTAGAGTTGTTTATGCAGTTAATCTGGTAGAAATACAGCACCCCAGACACAGAAACAGTCAAGTTAAGGTGGCCATACATTGGCAGATTTAAGCTGCAGATTCTGGTCCTTTAGACCGATTTAGCAGCTCACCTGCCCATATGTTTTGACGGGTCTTCCCAACTGATATTTGGCCACAAAAAAGGTCTGATATTGATGGGGCAGGTTTGATGTTCCCCTGTGATTGAGGACCGCATTGACTAGTTGATGCGGTCCTTGCCTCTTCGACACCTATTACCATCAGTGTAATCTGATAGTTTGGCCCTAGAGCCTTTCGTGGGTATATCGGGGAAAAGAACCATCATTTGGCAACCTCACTAAATGAGCAGATCTTATAGTGTATGGCTACCTTTACCTTTGTTCTTAAAGGTATGTGTGTTTAGGCTTAAAGGAGAAATAAAGCTTTACTAAAGAAGTAAGCTAGAAATGTCATAAATTATGTTTTAGTCTTCTATACCAGCCCAAGACAACAACAGCCCTTTAGCAGTGAAGATCTGTGCATCCGAAGATACCCCAGTAGCTTCCCAACTTCTTTGCTGCTGATTCACTGCACATGCTCTGTGCTATTGTCAGTTATTGAGCTTAGGGACTGACTCAAAATATACAGTACACATAGTATACGATAAGGCTGTTAAGTAATTAATACAGATAATTACTACATGGCAGCACAGAAACCAGTGCAATTAGCATCAGAATGTAATAATCAGCCCTGTAGCATCAGCTTATATTACAAGACAACCTAATTTTCTGCTTAATAATTTGCGATAACCCCTAAGCTTCTCAATAGCTGCTCAGAGCCCATTGAGCATGTGTGTGTCGCAGACACTTTCCAAGATGGTGGACCCCCTGTGACAAGTTTTAAATCCTGGATCATTGCTGCTATTGAGAAGCTGAAGTTTTAGGCTGGTGCAATAAGGCCATTATATAAAATATGGCATTTTTAGCCCTATTCATTTTTAGGGTTTAGTTCTTCTTTAATTGAGAAGGAAAGTCACAATCACTTTGTGGTATCAAACATAAGGCACCCCAAGTAATTGTAATCACTTGCCTGATACCCCAGGCCAGTGGCCATTAGCAGAAAACTGAGCACAGGGGGTCTAACTTTTCCCAGTGATTGATGATTTTCCTTCTCTAACTGGTTGAGGGGCCAAGCTGTTCAGTTAGTCTAGTAGAGTGCCATCGGAGGGGCTTAGTGACCATTCATCCCCGTGTAGTCCCCCTGCTTAGGGGAAAGGCCTAGTTTGTATATATTGGGTATATGCTATACATTATTACTTTAAAAGGGAAGTAAAGTCTAAAATAGAAAAAGGCTAAAAAAGTTGTATCTTGTATACTAAACATAAACATGAACTTACTGCACCACAAGTCTAATCAAACAAATCATTTATGCTTTCAAAGTTGGCCACGGGGGGTCACCATCTTGTAACTTTGTTAAACATCTTTGCAAGACCAAGCTGTGCACATGCTCGGTGTGGTCTGGGCTGCTTAGGAATCATCAGAAATGATCAAAACAGCACAAGTCAAATAATATCTGCCAGAAGCCGATACAGCAAGACTGATTAATAATCAGAATAGGCAGTCTGCACTGGGTCCTGTGTTGTCATGTAATCTAATGTGGATTTTATAGTTTTTGTATTATTTAATACAAACTTTCTCCAACTCTGCCAAACCAGTGGCTGCAGCAAAATAATCCTCCAAAGGGGATGTAAAGGCAAAAATAAAATCCAATACAAATCTCTACAGGGAAACAAACAAAGCTGCTTGAGTTCTGCATGGCTGGGAAGTAAGATTGGGGCTCCCCCAGCTGTTCATAAGTATGATTGTTTCCCTGCAGAGCAGTTAGGGACTGTCTGACAATTCCTATCCACAGAAATAAATAAAGGGAGAATTCCACTGCATACAGTCAGATTTTTTCTAAAAATGGTACACATTTTTTAATTAAAGTATATTGGAGATATTGTTGTTGTTGATTTATTGTTTACACTGCCTGTCATTTGAATTCTGCTTGTTTTGTTGTAAAAAGCAGATTTTGTGTACTCACTGTTAAATCTCTTTCTCTTGGGTAGCTTGGTGGACACTGGGACAGTGGGATATAGTTGATACCAGTAGGAGGAGGACACAACAATATAAAAATAGAACTAGCGCCTCCTCTGCTGGCTATACCCCTCCAGTAGGCGGAGCCCAGATAATTTTTTTTTACCAAAGTACTCATAAGGATAACTAGATTAACTGTAGTAAAAAGTAGTTACCAAACCACGTCTGATTGGCATAAAATAACCCCTATCCAGGGAGGGAAGCCCTGTGTCCCCCAAGCGACTGAAGAGAAAGAGATTTAACGCTGAGTACACAAAATCTCCTTTTCGCCATTGTCGGCTTGGGGGACACAAAGACAGTGGGGATGTACCAAAGCTGTCCCCTTGAGTATAGGGCGGGAAGGATAGCCTTACTTGGGAAGGTGTCAAAATGGTAGGATTTTGCAAAGGAGTGGATAGATGTCCACGTGGCTGTCTTGCACAGCTGTTCAGCCGAGACTTGGTTTTGGAATGCACAGGAAGTGCTCATCCCTCTGGCAGAATATGCCATGAGATCATGTGGAGGTGTTAGACCTTGTGCTGTATATGTCCTTTTGATGGCATGTTTGATCCAACGAGAAATAGATGATTTTGAGGCAGGCGTGCCCTGTTGAGGCCCCAATGGAAGAACGAACATTGCATCCGATTTGCTTATGTCCTGAACCCCGTGGAGGTAGAATTTTAGTGCCCTGACGGGATCTAGAGAATGAAGTGCCACCTCCTTGGAGTTGGATGGCGATGGGCAGAAGGTAGGAATGGTGATTTCTTGATTGATGTGAAAAGTTGACATCATCTGGGGAAGAAAAGATGGCACAGTATAGAGTACTGCCCTGTCCGGGTGGAAGATCAGAAAAAGGTACTTTGCACGATAGTGCGCTCAGTTCCGAAACTCTCCTTGCTGATGCATTAGCCAGCAGTAAAACTGTCTTCCAAGTAAGCCACTGTAGAGAGATTGATGCCAAGAGCCCAAACTGTGGTCCTTGTAGGGGAGAGTCCCATGGAGAGAGCCTCTTGTAGGAAGTCAAGGAGATTGGGAACAGAACACTTGTCGATCTCCTTATTATTCTGAATACACCATTGCTGATTTGTGTTCCACACCCTGTGGCAAGTTTTTGCAGAGATTGTCTTTCGAGCCGATTGCAATATCTGCACCACCCTGTCAGAGAACCCTTTGCCTTTCAAGATCTGGGTCTCAAGAGCCATGTCGTCAAGTTGAGGTTTAGGGCCCGTGGTTGGAGAATTGGACCCTGTGAGAGCAGATCCGGCACTAGAGGAAGCATTGAGAGTTTGATGAGGCCCAAGAACCATGTTCACTTAGGCCATATGGGAGCTATCAAGATGAGTGTTGTCTGTTCTCCCTGTAGCTTTCTGATCATATTGAAATGAGAGGAAGTGATGAAAATGCATATGCGAGCTGGAAGTTCCAGTCTGATGTTATAGCATCTGCTCCTAATGCTAGAGGCACCTGTTTATGGGCATTAGGTCCCCCATTCAGGCTCATACAAAAGATTTTGGGGTGATACACAACTTGTCTTAATAACAGTATTCACAAAATGCCTGTGTGCTGTGATTGTGTAATTCCAAGACTGAAGGAAACAAAATGTAATTAATAAATTTAGTGTAAGTAAGTTTTATTTTGCTCAACTAACATGATA
The DNA here is from genome assembly GCF_017654675.1 of Xenopus laevis. Lineage (NCBI taxonomy): Eukaryota > Metazoa > Chordata > Amphibia > Anura > Pipidae > Xenopus > Xenopus laevis. The sequence continues at coordinate 82,302,432 of NC_054373.1, read as the reverse complement.
AAAATAATTTGGAATTATTTCTTAGGGTGACAGGTCCCCTTTAATGAGGTAGAGTGAAAGGAGGAAGTAAAGTCAAGAGACAAGTTAGTAACATATAAAGAAGCTAGTGTCCACTGACCCATACTAAAATCAGCTTGGGTGGGGCTTATTGCACTGACAGTTCGGGCCTACTAGAAATGGATTTTCCAGTAAGTATAAAATCCCTTTTTAGTCGGCCCTCCTGTCAGTGCAAATGTGTGTTGATGTCCAAAAGCTGCCCCGTAATTTTGGGTTGGTAATAACTAGAAACTTGTAACATTTAAGTTTTACTGTATAATTTAATTAAAAACTGTGGAATTTGTACTATGCCAACAATAAACATTAAAGGAATACTGTTACTTTGTAGTCATTAAACATTTACTGTGCTACTGCAGCCTGTGACAACTTGTGGCCAAACACGACCGAAGTGAAATAAAACTTTATAAAAGTGTTGGTAGAAGTATCTGCCCTGCATATTTGTTCAGGTGTAGCCAAGTTCTGCAAAGCCCATGAAGTACTTTATGCTCTAGTAGAGTGAGCCTTGATTTGGAAAGGACTTTGTAATGCTAATTTGGGCTAGGCAGGCCAAAAGTAGTTAATGTCCAGCTAGTGATAGGAGCATGGGTTACATTGCGACTCGGCACTTCAGGTCAGGGCCTTCACTAAGTGGAAGATTCCAATAAGGGTGTAGTGCACCTACAACTCAGGCTACTGTGCATAAAAATAGAAAATATCCTCAGGTTTACTTACATCAGATGAGGTATAGGCAGATGTAACATCATATTCTACAACAGGTTGGATGACACAGCTGAGGAATGTGACTCCCATAAGGCATTGTAGTCAAATAGTACATCAATTCATTCAGGCAGATATACCTCTGTGGTCCGGATCCCACCCAGTGGAGAGACCAGGGAGAAGAAGTCTAAACCTGACGTCCTATCCACTGTGGTCCCTGCACTAAAGGCAATCTAAGAGCCTTGGGAAGCTACTCCCTGCTACAGATCCTCGATGGAGCACAAAGCTGCTTTTGATATCCATGCTCTCTATCTTACCCTCTTAGAGAGTCTATAACAAATATAAAGTGATTTGTATTACTCACCGGTAAATCCCTTTCTCTGAGTCCTGTCAAGGCAGCACAGGGACAGATGGGTTAATGCATACTTCCCTTCAGGAGGCAGGATGGCTTCAAAGAAGAGAAATGGTGATGGTCTGTCCCCCAGATCCTCCTCTTCCTTGCATTAGTCCCTCCCATATTAGTTCAGTATAGCACAGCTGTAGATATTTGTTAGTGGCAATTTTTTTTGGTGGGGCTCCCTGTGCTGCATTGACAGGACTCAGAGAAAGGGATTTACCAGTGAGTAATACAAATTCATTTTTCTCCTGGAGTCCTTAGGCAGCACAGGGACAGATGGGTTAGTCCCAAAGCAGATATAAGAAAAAGGGTGTGTAGTAGAATAGTAGAGAGAAAGACTTTCATCAGTAAAACAGAAATCAGTCAATAAGTTGCTCTAACATGGTGGTAACTAGCAGGTTTAAACTTTTATGCAATAACTGTCTGAAGAACTTTGCCAAACAAATGCCGCATCTGTAGAGGAGAAAACATTGGACTTGTAGAACTTTGTGAAAGTATGAAGTGACGACCATGTGGCCGCTTTGGAGAGCTGTTCTGCTGATGCATCGTTGGATAAGGCCCATGGTGTGTTTGGATGCTTTAGCTCCTTTGCATGAGGATCCATAGAGAACGAATAGTGCGTCAGTTTTCCGAAATTCTTTAGTTCTGTGTATGTAGAATTTTAGTGCTTGAGCCACATCTAAAGTGTGGAGATTGTGTTCTGCCTCTCTCTTAGGTTTAGGACAGTGATGGTAGCACAATCTCTTGGTTTATGTGGAAGGCTGAATTGACTTGGTGGAAGATGCAAAATGGTGGTTTATAACTCAAAGCCCCCAGTTCTGATACCCATCGGGCAGAGGCAATGGCTACTAAAAAGACTACCTTCCATGTTAGCAGTTATAGGCTGGTAGTGGCCAGTGGTCCAAATGGCTTTGTTTGTAGCACCTTGAGGATGAGGTTTAGGTCCAATGGCGGTGTGGGCTGACGGAATGGTGCATTGATATGAGATGCCACTTGTAAAAAAGTCTTGACTTCCTGTTGAAATGCCAGAGGTGTTTGGAAGAACAGCGCCAGTGCTGATACCTGTACCTTGAGGGAATTGACTCCTAACCCTTTGTCTAGCCCTGCTTATAGAAATTCAAGTATAATGGGTATCCTGCAGGTGGTGTGAGAGAATGAATGACTTTGGCACAAGGTCATAAAGGTGTGCCGAATATGGTAGTAAAATGAGGCTGTCGTCTTGCGAGCTTGCAAACTCTAAACCAGTTCTGAAGCAGGTGTTAACATGGCCAGCCGGAGCCATGACTGCTCTTCAGGACTGTTTTGAGTGCACTGACTGGAACATGTTTAGGGAGGCTGCAACATACAGCGACTAAATCAACTTGGATGAGTATACGTCACCTGTAATCAGCTACATCACAAAGTGCATTGATGATGTCACTGTCTCCAAGTGCATCACTACACGCCTCAACCAGAAGCCATGGTTCACTGAAGTGTTACTGAGGGCCTGAGACTCTGCTTTCAGGGAAGGTGATGAAGTCGCCCTGAGAACAGCGAGAGCCAAACTTTCTCTTGCCATCAGAGTAGCTAAGCGCGCATACACTCAAAGAATACACAGCTTCTTCCAGGAGAATGGTGACACAATCCGCGTGGCAGGGCATCCAGGCTATCACAAACTACAGTTCAACGCCATCTGCCTGTGACAGTGACATCTCCGTTGCAGATGCGCTGAATAACTTCTATGCACAGTTTGAAGCACAGAACAACATAGGAATAAGGAAGACCATCACTCTGTATAGTGACCAGGCACTGCGTCTGATGGTGGCTGACGTGAGGATGACTCTAGAAAGAGTAAACCCACGGAAGGCTGCAGGACCAGACAATATCCCTGGCAGCGCAGAGAATGTGCAGATCAGCTGGTAGATGTTTTCACTGACATCTTTAACATCTCCCTGATCACCTCCACTGTCCCAAAGTGCTTCAAAACCACCACCATTGTCCCCGTGCCAAAGAAGTCATCAGTGTCCTGCCTCAACGACTAGCATCCTGTGGCACTCATCCCCATCATCATGAAGTGTTTTGAGAAGATGTCAAGAAACACATCAAAACCCTGCTGCCACCAGCACTGGACCCCCTACAGTTCGCATACTGTCAAAATGGCTCCACAGACTATGTAATAGCCACCACCCTCCATCTGGCCCTCACTCATCTGGACAAAAAAGACACCTACGTTGGAATGCTGTTCATAGACATCAGTTCAGCATTCAACACTATCATTCCTCAGCATCTGATAGAAAAGCTGAGCCTGCTTGGACTGAACACCTCCCTCTGCAGTTGGATTCTGAACTTCCTGACCGACAGACCTCAGTCAGTCAGGATTGGAAACATCATCTCCAGAACCACCACACTGAGCACCGGAGCCCCTCAAGGCTGTGTGCTTAGTCCTGTACACTCTGCTGACACATGACTGTGCAGCCACGCATCGCACAATTGACATCATAAAGTTCGCTGATGACACGACTGTGATGGGTCTCATCAGCAATAATGACGAGTCACCATACAGAGAGGAGATGCAGCGGTTAACAGACTGGTGCAGAGTCAACAACCTGTCTCTCAATGACAAAATGTAGATGGTTTTTGACTTTAGAAAGACTTGGAGTGACCACCTGCCACTGTACATCGACGGCTCTAATGTGGAGATAGTCAAAAGCACCAAATTCCTTGTGTCCACCTGGCGGAGAACCTCACCTGGTCCCACAACACCAGCTACTTAGCCAAGAAAGCACAACAGCGCCTCTACTTCCTGCACAATCTCCCACCATCCATACTCAAAACCTTCTACAGAGGGACTATCGAGAGCATTCTGAGGAGCTGTATCACTCACTGTCTGGGCTGGGAACTGCACTGTCAAGACCCTACACAGGATAGTGAAGACAGTAGAGAAGATCATAGGTGTCTCTCTTTACACCACTCGCTGCATCCGTAAAGGCACCAGCATTGTGGCCAATCCAACACACCCTTCACACTCACTGTTCACACTCCTGCCATCTGGTAAAAGGTACCGAAGCATTAGGGCCCTCACTACTAGACAGTGTAACAGTTTCTTCCCCCAAGCCATAAGGCTCCTGAATACTCAAGGACCGGACAGATCTCTCTCACACACTCCATCTGACCTTACTATATACCACAACATTACACAGCCACTGTACGCCATTGTATAAATAAATAGCCATTGGATACAATTGTTCTCTATTAGCACATCTGCACTTTATCATGTTCTTACTACAATCATATCACAATGATACACCCATCATGTCTGACGTTTAGCATTATTTACTTAACATATTACATCTGCTGAGTGTGCACTGTCTTGTCCTGTCCCTGCACTATGCTGGCCTGTCTTGCAGGAGTTGCATATTTTTGCACTTGCACTTTTTGTCTGTTGTCCGGTACATCTATGCTGTGTGTAGCACCATGGTCCTAGAGGATCGTTGTTTAGTTTCACTGTGTACTGTACAAACGTATATGGATGAAATGACAATAAACTCACTCTTGACTCTTGAGAGTTTTTGTTACTCTGTCTGAAAATCCCTTATGCTTCCAGATGGTGCGTTCAAGAGTCATGCCGTGACTGAGAGTTGTTTTAGGTTGGGATGCCTGTATTGGTCTTGGAGGAGAAGGTCCTCTCTTAGAGGTAGATGCCATGGTAGCGTAACCGACAGATTCAGGAGATCTGAGAACCAGGCTCTTCTGGGCCAATATGGTGTGATCACTATGGCCGTGGTGTTGAACAGACGCAGTCTGACGCAGTCTGTGTAGAATTGGATGAATCATAGGAATCAACGGAAAAATGTATATTTGTCGAACGTCCATAGTGTTACCATTGCGTCTGTCATGAATGCCTGATGGTCCCGGTACCTGGAGCAGTATCTGGGTATCTGATTGAAGCGTGACGCCATCAAATCTATTTGTGGGTTTCCCCATCGAACAGTGATCTGGCAAAAGACTTCGGGACCATTCCCCTGGATCTAGGAAATGATGACTGAGGAGATCTGCCTCCCAGTTGAGTTGGCCAGGTATGTACACGGCTGACAGAATACAAGTATGGTTTTGGCTCATCTTAGTACCCGCTGTACCTCCTGCCACTCTGACACACTTCGCGTACCCCCTTGATGATTTATATAGCCAACCGCTGTGGCATTGTCCGATTGTATTTTTATTGGACGGTGCTTGAGCAGGTGAGTCCAGTGTGAGAGGGTCAGGTAGACTGCTCTGATTTAGAGTACATTGATGTATAGTTTTGTCTCTGGCGGTGTCCATTTGCCTTGGACTTTGTGATGACCGTAAACTCTGCCCCAGCCTATGAGGCTGGCATCTGTGGTAATGAGGGACCAGTGTCTGATCGAGTGAACTCTTTCTTTTTTGAGTTTGTTTGTTTGGAGCCACCACCTTAAAGATTGTCTGGTTTGTTGTGACAGGTTGATGCGAGCCTCAAGGTTGTGATGAAGCCTGTTCCACTTTTGAAGGAATTCCAGTTGGAGGCAAAAACTGAAGTGCGCTCTGACTTGAAGCGCCCAACCGTGATGGCTGGAAATTCAAAATCAGAGCAGCTGAATATATACTGTGGGCTCGCGGGGGTAACCAGCAGCGCTAAGGTACACTTTGAGTAGTGGTTATTGGCAGCGCTACAGCATGCAGTAGGGTGTGAGACAGCACTGAAACTGTCCTCTTCTAGACTGTGTGGTATCCTCTGGCTAACAATGCAGCGCTGTAGCATGCTTTTAGTCAAGCCAAGATGGATATAAAAAGCCCTCTCGGCCACTTGGAAGTTCCTTGAAACCTAATAAATGAAATAAAAATCAATGTGGAGTAATAATAACTAAAAAAAAAAATAAAGTGATGTTTGGAGCTTTCCCATATCCTACCTCCTGGGAGCAGGTTGGTAAAAAAACTAATAGGGGAGGGGCTAATGAAAGAAAGATTAGGATCTGAGGGACAGACCATCACTATTTCACTTCTTTGAAGCCATCCTACCTCCTGGAGAAGTGTGCATTAACCCATCTGTCCCTATGCTGCCTCCCGGAGAAGCCTATTCTAGCTAAACTCGTTTACGGGGTTCCCTGGTCCCCGACTCAGACACTAAAGGTACTGGTCCCTCTAGGGCAATGGCTTTACTGGGCCTTGGTCTACCCAGGCTCAATGGGAACAACCAGACGATCAGGACACCAGCAGCCAAAGAGTAAGATCCACCCCTTTTCCACACACTATATTGAAGTGTGGTAGGACGTGGTCATTACACCTCTTGGCCAATAACACTGGTTATGCCAATATAAACTAGATACATGGGCTTTTGCCCAGCAGCTTGGAAATAAGGAGGAAGGGTAGGGATTTAAAGCTATATGGGCATGTTAATCCAATAGGTCCCTACAACTAAGCAAAATTGAAGGTCTCTACTAACCATCTATCAATGGTTCTTTTGGAAACTCCTTGGCCTTTTAAGTTGTGGAGTGTGATATCAGCAGAGTCTGATTTTAGTAAAACTGCAGTTCGTTTTAGATATGCTCGATTTGCTCTCACTATATCTAGTTTCTCTTGATCATTAGCTGGTTTGGGCACTGGGATGGTAAGAATAACTTCTGATTTATATGAAAACCTTCGACTACCTTTGGAAGGAAGCCTGGTACCTTTCTGAGGACGACTTTATCCTGATGCATAACCAGCCATGGTTCTTTGTAAAGAGAGCACTGGCATTTCCGATACCCTCTTAGCTGCAGTTATTGCTATGAGGAATGCCACCTTTAGGGACAACCACTTAAGCTCACATGAGTTTATAGGCTCAAAAGGTGGTTTTTGGAGCGTGGAGAGTACCAATGGCTAGTCCCATGGAGGAGTAGGGTCCTTAAAAAGGAAAGTCTAATATAGAATAAGGCTAGAAATACACTAAACATAAGCATGAACTTACTGCACCACAAAGCCTAATCAAACAAATGATTTATGCTTTCAAAGTTGGCCACAGGAGGCTGTCATCTTGTAACATTGTTAACATCTTTGCCTGACCCTGCACATGCTCAGTGTGGCCTGGGCTGCTTAGGGATCGTCATAAACAAAGCTGCTTGAATTCTGCATGACTGGTAAGTGGGGGCTCCCCCTGCTGTTTAGAAGTAGGATTGTTTCCCTGCTCAGCAGTTAGGGACCATCTGACAATTCCTATCCACAGCAGTAAATGAAGGGAGAATTTCACTGCATACAGTAGGGTTTCTTATAAAAACAGTACACATTTTTTAATTAAAGTATATTGGAGATAGGTTTCTTTTTCATTAAAGAAAGTTAAAATGGGATTTTATTTTATTTTTGCCTTCCCTTGTCCTTTAAAGGGTGGCCTGGCATGTAGAACTCGCCGTGAAAAGCATTGTATGGTGGAGTCTTCTGCCCACCTAATATTTTAAAGTGCTGATAAAGCAAGAGATTTGAGACTTAGAGTGGTAAGTGCAAGTCCTCTAGTAAAGCCACCTGTAAGGAAAATATGTTAATATGGAACCTGTTATCCAGAATACTCAGGAACTGGAATTTTCTGGATAATGGATCTTACTGTAATTTGGATAACCCAAATAGACTGGTTTTGCTTCCAATAAGATTAATTATATCTTAATTAGGATCAAGTACAAGGTAAATTTTAAAACATTTGGATTATTAGAATAAAATGGAGTCTCTGGGAGACAGACTTCCTGTAATTCAGAGCTTTCTATAGAACGGGTTTCAAATAAAAACCCACTCATGTGTAAAAGCCCTTCTTCACTTGTTGTCCACTTAACACACACCAGGTGGACAGAACCAACACACCTGTTTAGTCACATCTTCTTTCACAGATGTAATGCATGAGCTTGACTAGATCAAAAATAAGAATGCACATATCTAGCTTCAGATTTGTACAATTACCAAATCTACCACAAATGTTTCAAAACACACATCTTGGATTTAGCATAATTCCAAACACAGGATTTATCCCCTAGAGTTAAAGGGGTTATTTTTATGGTTATGTAAACACTGTTTACCTTGCACATAATTCACTGCACCATTTCAAATGTTATTCTTGAACCAAATTGATTATGTTCAGCTGTAATAGTGATGAAGGCAGCCATCTTAGTGCATTGTGCCCAATTCTGAGCTTTGCCAATGAGCCAACACTTCAGGATGTAACTACTTTTAGTCAGCCATTTCTCTCTGTACTTCAATACAACCCAAGTTATACTCCCTAGCAGTAGACATAATAGCACCCAAGCAGGAAAAAGCAGTATTTTATGTATTTGGGCCTAAAGTTCCTACTGTGTCCTTATTGTATATGGGGCTAAAATATTCCCACCGCTTCTAGTTGTATTTAACGTATTTGGGTGGCACTACTCTCCCCCCCCCACACTGTAAAATGCATTTATGATTTGTCATTATAGTTCAATGTAACATTATCTACAAGTGTATGTATACATATATCCTTTACTGTACAAGCAAATTGAGGCCGATGGTACATTAGCAGTGCTATTAGCCCATGGAGGCACTCTCCATTCAGGCAGCTGAATCCTTCAACTGAGGCATCAGGTAAGCTACAGTTATTGCGGAGTACCATGTATTAAGCCCAATTTAAATATTCAAGTTGCTTTGCCACGAGTGCAACTTTAATGTGAAAGATTTTTTAAATAGTAAAGGGCTTTGCAGTAGATCTCTCTGCCATATAGTAGGCCATATTTTATAGGTCAACAAATCTCTGCACAATAGCAAGAAAGTACACAGGACAAATGTGACGTTTTGCTGTTCAACTTTTATTTTAATAAAATCAGTAATGCAAAGCACATGCAGTGCTAAGCATCTAAACTAGTACAATAAGCATCGACTAAACTAAAGCGACTTGAGTCAATCTTGACATTTAGCAAGTTTGTATTCATTCATTGCATATTTTAAATTTGTATAAACCTTATCTTATGAGATATTGCTCCAAAATTCCTTGCTAATATGTAATCATTGAAGACAAGTCACTGATATACCAGTATGAAAAGAGAACCACATGTTGAGGATTGCAATGTGCCAGACATTCACTGAAATAAAAATTATCACACAACTAAACAAAACTCACGCAACAAACATCTGAGAATCTCGACACTTCACATCTGTTTTGGAAGTGTTGCAATATCTTAAGACAAGTGTATCAAAACCTTGGCATGTTCAATTTTAAGTTGCCAATTTCATTTTAATTACACCAGAAAGTTACGGCTGCACAGCCAATACTGGGTCTGCTCAATTTGACTTAAGAGTTTAATAGGACTTAACATTAAAAGCTCACGCTACCCCGAAATATATAATTTCACGCATACGTTGACATTCAACATTCAAGTGCCAGTGTTTTTGTACTGTCTTTTGGTCAAGTTTCTTTAAACTTTCAAAGAATCACTTAGGCTTACAAAAATAAATATTTGTCAAAATGTTCAATAAATATTACACAAAACTAGCAGCAAAAAGTATCTAGAAATCCATTGTGTGCAAAATAGTTTCCTTCCCAAGCTACCATAACCCATGGTCCCAAATTTTGAATCTCACTCTTCCCCTACACTCCTAGCAGTGTATTGCCATCTCAGACAAAAGATTTGAGGTTAAAGGACACGCACAAGACTTGTATAAAAATTCTCTGTATGTGCAATAAAAGAAGTTTGTAGAAAGTTATGGGCAAAATGTACAAGGGCCACATCTATTTTTAAATAGCACCATAACAAATTACCTCAATACTGTCAAGTGCACCTACAAAAAAAAAACAAAAAAAGTTTTAGAGCAAGGCACAATACACTTAAAATCTATTGCACTGTAGATTTTTTGCCGTCACATGCCACTGAAGTTTAAAATTTCAACCACAAATTAAGGAAAATTTCAAGTGGCAGAGGCATATTAGAGGTGGGAATTAGTCTTTGGCCAGATTTAGCATTGACATACTAAATATAATGGAAACATATGCAACTAAAACTGGCTAAACTGCACACGCCATTAGCAGATTTAACACCTTGTGCAGTTATGTACATTTTCCACTGTTGATCTTATGATTTTAATTTACTCTTCAGGAGCCATGTTAGAAAGTCTACTGTAAGCCAAGTATGTTTAAACCTCTCAATGCAGCTGGAACAGAGTAATGTGAATCTGCATTAAAATAAAGCCTGCTGCTTAAATCCTCCTGTTCATATCCTCTTGACCAAAAAACATTAACACTAGCATGCGTTTAGACCAAAATCAGCCAGGCCTATCACAGAGCCATATACTGCTGTGGCCAGCCATTCCATTTATCTTCAGGACAGGCATGTCAAATTTTATAGACAATACCTCCTAAAAACTATTTAAAGTTTTAGATTGTTAAATGTTTCCTGTAATGATCGGCCCTCATTTGGCAAATTCACAAGTTTACTGATCTGCCTCAACTTTGTTAAAGGAATTGCCATATTCACTTGCATTCTCGGAAAGAGTGCTTAACGTGTATGATGGACATTTATACACCTAAAAGTGACTGGAATGGCTTAATAGAGAGACTTCCGGTTTGAGTACCTTTTCCAGGATAGAGTGAGCAAATCAGAACTTAACTTGGTACAGTGTTCCACATTAGAAATTATTTCTTCTGATATGCTTCAAGGTGTTTTGCCTCAAAGTGGCAAGTCAACAGAAGCACTAATGCAGGGTTACCGCACAAGTTTCTTTGTAATATTAAATGCAAGGATGAAGAGATTCCTGTTTTGAGTTGTATCACGCCTGTGTGCCAAGGTTTGATTTCGCCCAAGTTAAATAAATGTATTTTGTCTCAATTTATACCTTGAGCAATACTGAGCCAACAGGACATCAAAATAAAAAGGTTGTCTAAAGTTAAAGGCACAGTACATTAACAAACAAATTATCCTCAGTCAAAATAAATGCAGTTGTTGGGAGGGGGTAATCTGGGTTTGAATCCAACACTACAGCAATGAAATCTTCAACACCTTCAGAGTAGGGGATATTTCTATTGTTTGCTTTCTTTTGCGGCCCAGAGCTCCCTTGAAAAGAAAATTCAGTGGAGAATCACAGCTGGTAATGTACAAGTTCTTGAAGCTACACAAGGTATAGTCTGGCTAAGTTACATGTGGTTTCCATATTAGCATGTATAAGTCATTTCAGCTGCAGACTATTTAGTTGCCCCACCAGTCAACCTGGGAGCTGCCCCCGTAGTTGCCTCCATATCCGTCACTGTTATAGAAGCCACCATAGCCACCTGTGGAAACAAGAAAGATTAAAAAATTAAGCAATTCACGCATTTCAGCCAAGTTACACAAATATTTAGCTTAATCACCCTCAACTTTACACACCTCCAAATGCCCTGCTGCCTCCATGACCACTGCTTCGACCACCACGGCTGCTGCCAAAGCTGCTACCTGCACTGCTACTCTGGCGATAGTCTTTGGCACCGAATCCGCCACTAAAGCGACTAAAAGAGAAAAAAGCAGTTGGCATAAGAAATAGAGTATGCCAATAACATCAACTTTTACTCTTATAGCTATAAGTCAGAGGCTCCAAGAAATTCAACTACCTCTTTGAACGACCACGACTGCTACTCTTATGATGCTGTTCATAAGCCATGTTCTCCAACCAAGACGGGACCTCCTGTTTTGCTTCAACAAGCAGATCCAGCAGATCTTTTGTTATGTTTATGTTCTTTTCATTGAAAAAAGATGTTGCAAGACCTTGAAAACAAGATAGGACATTAAACAGCAATAGTTGTCCAAATTAAGGGTTTCTTAGGGTTAAGAAACGCACTGTTTTGCCGGCAGAAACCCAGACCCCCTGTGGGAGCAACAGTGTATACTTATATACTGGTTCAATCTTAATTACCACTGGTAAACAGTTTTAGTGTAACTATACAAAAAATAAAAAAAAAGTCATGGGGACAATATTAAGCAAGTAAATTTACAGTTTACAAACGCTCTATAAAAGCTTGGGAGTGTTATTTTGTAGAGATTTGCTTCTCAACAGAATAGTCTTGGATGACTAAAGTTATACAAATAAGCATTCCTACATCTAAGGGCAACAGCATACATTGCTGGAAAACACCATGAAAACCAGATTAGAAAAGTTGTAAAACATTTTACACAAGCAATACCAGCTAATTGAGAAAAATGCACTCAGACTGCAGCATGTGCTTAACATATAGAGATAATGGATGGTCATAACAAGTTAAGAATTTTTTTCACCCACAGGTAAACATGCTCCTTGTGTGCCATTTTCTGTATACACAAATTGTGTGCACTCTGTCTACACAATGTAATGTAAGAGAGCTAAAGATTTTTAACATACTCCAGCATGGAAAGAACAGAACAGCAAATACTAAAGTAAAAAAAAAAAAAAAAAAATAGAATTTGATGGATTTCCAGGAGTTATTTTTTTATTTTATTTAAGATTTTATTTAAAGATTTGAAATTTGAAATATCCCTTTAAGGATAATACTATGATACGTGGTGTGATATGTATTAGCAGTACATATGTACACATTTTGCAGAATATCAGACATGGTATAAGATAAGACTATCAAAACCATCAATTAAATTAAATAGGCTGTAACCATTACATCTGCTAATTTAGTTGCTACATAGAGCACTGAAAAGCACCATCCATCATGCATTACTTTTAACTAGTCAGACTACAATAACTACAGATTTTACCACGAGTTGTGTTCTTGGGCTTGTGTGTTACATTTAAGGTTCTCTTTATGCAATAGGTTAATTGTCCACTCTAAACTGTTTTTATATACCCAGGTACTAAAACCAATACACTTAACCTGATCTAAGCAGACTACAGGCTGTACTGAAAACAGGAACAAAGCCAGATATCAATTTTGTGAAATAAGCCATTAAGAACACATGTTCATATTACAAGACTAACTTTCTTAAAGTAACTTAAACTAACAAACTTAGTATATTAACTTTCTTAAAGTACTTGCAAAAACTTTTGATGCAAGAGAACATACCAAGATTCCCTACACGTCCAGTACGGCCAATACGATGTACATATTCTTCGATGTCACTTGGTAGATCAAAGTTTATGACATGCTTTACATTTGAAATGTCAAGACCTCTAGCTGCTACCTGCATTAAGAGAGAGGAGAATTAAGTCTGGTGCAAAGGGGGGGTGGGGGGATTTTCTCAAAAAAGTTACTACAGGCAGCTTACTGCAGTGGCAACAAGGATTGGGCATTTTCCTGATCGGAACTGGTGAAGTGCTTCTTCTCTGTCCCTCTGAGACCTGTCTCCATGGATGCTTGTACAGGCATAACCTTCATGATACAAGAAGTCTTCAAGTGCATCTGCACCCTTTTTGGTCTCCACAAAGACAAGAGTTAAGGAATCTTTCCCTAATAAGATACAAAAAGTATTAAGATAAAGTAAGGGAGCAAGCACAATACATCACTGAGTGCAAAATTAAAATAAATAAATAAATTTACCAGTTGCATTGAGAAGGTCAAGCAAAAATGAACGTTTATCCATCTCTTCGACCCAAACAACCTTTTGAGTTATATTTTCTGAAGTAGAACCAACTCTGCCAACTGCCAAGAAGATATATTCATCCAAAAAGTCTCTGGCAAGTATCTGCAAAAGAATACAAATTTTTCTTAAAAACTATCAAAAGGCGGCAATACTAGAATACAGCTTGTAACAAATTGTTGATGAAAATTCTGTACCTGAACAGACTCATGAGGTTGAAGTGACTAATGCTACATATCTTTACAGAGAACAAGGAAACAAGACTGTTGCATGGTTTGTAATTTGTGTGTGTAATAGTGATCTATTTAAGAAGACTCCCAACACATTATTAAACCCATTAATAGTCCTGCAGCAAATGAAAAATACAATACCTGAATCTCTTTGGGGAAAGTGGCGCTAAACATCATAGTCTGTCTTACGCCTTTGGGTGGCATGGTGTCTTGCTCAACAATTCGACGAATCTGGGGCTCAAAACCCATGTCAAGCATTCTGTCTGCTTCATCTAGTACCAAATACCTTTTAAGAAGTTAGAAGAGGGGTGGGGGAAAAGCATTAATTACACTGAATATTTAAATGCTTTCAGATGGATGGCAAAAGGGCATTCACGTACTTGCAGAAGTCCAAGCCGATCTTTCCCCTCTCCATCATATCAACAAGACGTCCAGGAGTAGCAACAAGTAAATGACAACCACGCTCCAAGTCTCGTATCTGCTGGCCAATATCAGCCCCACCATAGACAACACATGGGCGAACTCTGGACCTGTATGCAAACTGACCAAGGTTCAAAAGTCAGCAGTGCAGCCTAATCATATTTTTAAATATAATTGAAAGCTTTAAGATTATGAATACACCTACAATAATGCTCTAAGTACAAATATATCAATCCATAATCTAGCAGTGAACATAACCCTCAAAGTAAACCAGTTCCATGACACCTACAAATAGACATGTACATAAAAAGTTAAATCTTCAAGAGATATTAAGCCCATTTAGTCTGCACATAAGCCCAGTTTTAGAATGCTATTAACATTTGAATGAACATTAATTCCCAAGTCATAGCTGCAAAGATCCAGAAATGAAGAGTTGAACCCTCATGAAGTTTCAAGCTGGTCTGAAATAACATTTCATAAAATAAGAGGCCTGATCTCACCCAGTGCATAGGGAGAAAAAGCCCTCTCCTAACGGGTTTTCTCCATGAACGTTTGTGCACTGCCTCCAAATATGTCGCTGCAGCACCACATAACATAGCAACTCTCTGCCAGAAGTTACAAGGGCAGCTGCTGTTCAGTTATTGAGGGGTGCTGCAGCAGAGCCCACTCTGTGCAAGTCTGTGTGGGGGAAAGAGGTGGCTGGGAAAGGAGAGGGGGTGGGGGAGTGAGCAGATACCAAGCCAGACAGAAGGAGACAAGCTAATAAAAAGTCACCAGCTGAACAGCAGCTTTCCCTCAGTAACTTCCGGTTTTTGAAAGAAACAGGCTAGCAGGACATTGTTTTAAAAACAACCAGAAGCGAGATTTTGTTGCTCTATTTATGGATTAAATATTAACAAGCGTTAACTTTGTCAAGGATAGCAGTATTATTGGGGGAAAGAATAGATTTTTTTTACCTAAAATTTTAGTGTTACTTGTCCTTTAATGAATGTTCAGTTACAGGGTAAAAAGCATGAAAAGAAATAAAACCAGCATAAAAAAAGGAGATACCTGTATTGGCTAGTGTGCCAATTATTGCAAGCTTTAAAAACATTCCGTTCTTTTCAAAGCAATTTATCCAGTAGCTTATTTTGACCTGCAAATCAAGCCTTTTTTTTAAAAAAAAAAAAACCCACTCACCTTTCTAGCTTCTTCATAGATTTGTACTGCTAGTTCCCTGGTAGGTGCCAAAACAAGAGAAAGTGGGAACTGTTTGCGTCTACCATATCTTCCATTATCCTGAAATTGAATAGACAATTATTGCAACAAGTTCACATATTAATACTTTGGCCCCAACACAGCTCTATAATGCATATCTATAGTTTCACACACCTAGAAAGTTGGTGTCCTCTCAGGAACCACTACAGTGAGCAAACATATATAACCCATGCTGTAGAGCAGACCAGCTGCTTGAAGCACCCATGAACCAGTGCATGACCTAATTTGCACTCTGGATATTCCAGCTGGTAAAACAGTCATTATCTGCACATAAATAACTGCTCCAGCAGTTGCCTTCTCAAAGAACAGGTTAAGGTTTGAAAATTGACTTAAGTATGTTAAGGGCCATACTGTGGCCAAAGCAGCACTGGAACCCTAAAATGCCTTTTGGTATACTGAATCTATGGCACATTTAGTGATTAAACCAAATACCATAATGATGGCAATATAACTTCAGACATAGAATACCTTTAAATGCTTCATTGCATCACCAGGCCCATCTGCATAGATCTGACTCAATATGGGTAGAAGAAAGGCTGCAGTTTTCCCAGATCCTTAAAAAAAAAAAAATATAAAAAAATATTACAAAAATGAAGAATGTTAAATCCACTAAATATTAAGAAAATGAGACATTACTGCAGAAACATGCATCACAAAATGGTTAAGTGAACTGCAGTTCAACTGAACTTTCTCAGATAGAATGTGTAAGACTACTCAGCAAGGCCACTTGCTTTTAACTTGCACAACAGGTTACAGTAGGACCTGATAAAATGTAAGCCTTCATAGACACTGTTCACTCTTGCTACCAGTCCTCTTGCTATTACAGTCCTGTTACAGCATAATTTTTATGAACTTTGTGGCCCATCATGCAGGTATATGGCTGACCGACCAATAGTTTTGCCGTTTTATAATAAGCATTTTCTTTTAAAGCCAGAACACTTGTAAAATAATTACCTGTCTGAGCACATGCCATCAAGTCCCTTTTCCCTATGATTATTGGAATTGCATGTTTCTGCACTGGGGTTGGGCGCGTGTAACGGGTTAGCTGAATGTTTCCCATGATAATTTCACCCATATCGACATCCTGAAACTGAGGGGGAAGCAGCAAAATGTTAACCACTATAAATAAGTATTACAAAAAAACAAACCAAAACCCCACAAACTCAAAAATACGTACACATTCAATGTGTGGGGGGCAATTGCTGCCTGTTGCATCAACTGGAATGTCATCATACTTCTCAAAATTAATGCCAGTGTTGCTCCCAGAGAAAAGCTCCCTAAAAAAAAAAAAAAAAAGTTTAAATTAAGCTTTGGCAAATAAGACATAAAAATATAACTTTACTTTAGTAATACTTACTGTTCTACACGGTCATTTGGAGCAAGAGGTTTTGACCAGTCATCCTCATCATTTCGTTCATCTGACCAACGGCTGTTGCCTCTGTCAAATCTACCAAAGCTACTGTTATTACCTCTGTTACCCACTCCATCAAAGCCATCTGGACGACTTTCATCGGGTCTGAAACCAAGTAAAAAAATTTCAGGATGGAACCTTTTCATCAGTGAGGTCTACCAATAGTACCCATTAGAATTTATCCAAGTATGCTCTTCACTTAGTTATTCATTACTATATTTATAGGAACACTGTTCAGTATGGTATTTGAATCTTTTATAGACAACAAATGTACTGTAGCAATTAAAAATCAAGCAGTTTGGGCACAAATTTCAGGCAACATCCAAACGTGTATATGTGTATACGTGTATACGTGTGTGTGTGTGTGTGTGTGTGTGTGTATATATATATATATATATATACACACACACATCTATACAATACACAAAAGCCATGAATATCCTGTAAATTATATCCTTATAAACGGTGAGTTCTGATGTCATCAGTTATAAACAGTGAGTTCTGATGTGATTTCTGTCACATGACTCATTGAAATTTGTGTATTATAATAAATAAAGTACCCCCAGTTGTAAAATATGAGGATATTAGAAGTTACCGCGGAGTTCCATGACCTGTATAAAAACTCGGCCTTCGGCCTCGTGTTTTTATATGGTCATGAAACTCCTCGGTAACTTATAATATCCCTATATTTTACAAAAGGGGGTACTTTATTCACTATATATCTATAGTCTGGTCATTTCCCTATGGGACCAGACTGTAAATTATATCCTTATAAACGGCGCGTTCTGACATCAGAACGCGCCGTTTATATGTTACATCACTTCCGCCGCTGCTCTCTCCCTGCAGCTCTCAGCACACTTCCCCCCTCCCATCTGACTCGCAGGCTCAGATTTTACTTACAGCACAGTGCGCTCCTTTTCTCTCACTCCCTGTCAGATATGGCCCCTCAAAGCTTCCGTCTCATGTGCTCCCCTGCTGATCCCTGTCTGCTCAGATACCCCTCCCCTTGTTGTTAGTGCGGGGAAATTCATTGGCGAGGGGGAGGAGTAATTATCAAAGGGGTGACAAGCAGAGCAGATTGCAGCAGGAGCAGGTATGCTGGTTTCTGTGTCAGTCCGTGCTGGCTGACAGGCTGATTCTAGCTCATTCCCATTTAACCAGTACTGCTCTGGTGCTGCTTCAAATTCATTGCAGATGGGGAGAGGCTGGTGTGAAGCATCTTGCACTGACACAGTCTGACTTTTGACTCCCTGTATCTCTGTGTACACTCTGTCTAACCCCCTCTCTGGTCTCTCTCCATTCTTTCTCACCAACTCTCCCAATTTTCACATAACCTCCCTCTCAACTTACACTCCCCCTCCCACCTCAGTCTCCAGTCCTGATTTAAGTTTCCCTACTTCCTTGGCCTTTCCCCTATGACATCACCTGTGGCAGGCAAGAAGGCAAAGGCAGAACAGAGCCAGACATCTTTGTAGATTATAATGCATAATGTACCCCCTGCTATAATTTATAAAGATATTAGAAGTCACCTCGGAGTTATGTGACCTGTATAAAAACACTCGGCCTTCGGCCTCGTGCTTTTATATGGTCACATAACTCCTCGGTAACATAATATCTTTATAAATTACAGTAGGGGGTTCTTTATCCTATATAATATATATATATATATATATATATATATACATACATACATACACACACGGGGAAGTGTTTCAAGTTACAGATCATGTAAAAGCTGTACAAATTCCATGGATGATTGGCCAGCTTGCCAATCACTGCAAGCCCAGCCAAGGGTTCCAGCGATGGGGGCTAACCATGGAGAACAGGACTGTCCCCGACTCCGGTCTCACCACAAGTGTCAATGCTATTTATTGAACGGAGATTCCTTTTGTAGGGCCTCCTAGAGGCAAAGTCCATACCTCCTTGGATGCAGGACACTGAAAAAAACAATTATGGGAGTTAAGCAGGAGGGAGAAGTCCAGCTTTTTGCTATCAGTGTCCTGCCTCCTGGAGGGAGGAGCTTAATCCCATGGTTCCTGTGTCCCGCTGAGGCCGCAAGAGAAATACAGGCCATTTCATGTCCGTAAAAAGAAAACTTAAATTTTTCAGTTACTGATTAGAATACCAAGTTTTTTTGTTTTTTTTTTAGATGCTCACCTCCTGGATCCACTTCCTTTGTCATTAAACAAACTTCCTTTGCCCCGCTCACCGCGGGAGCCAAAACTGCTGTATGCATCTTTGTCTCTGCCTGAATTCCACCCAGAATTTTCTCTGTCATAAAAGCCTAAAAAGCAAAAATACATGAACATTAGCATTTAACATGCTCAAAAGATGCTAAGCATAGTTTTCCTCAACTTTGAATATTAATTGTAATAGCAAACCATTAAAAGATCCGTGAAGCATAGGTTTGTTTACAGGGTATCTGTAGAGGGATGGAATCCATGGGCTCAAAAGGTGGTTCTTTAAGTGCTCGTAGAACAAGGGTGCGGTCCCACGTGGGTACGGGAGCGTGAAATGGGTGTGCTACATGAGTAACTCTTTGGATGAAGATCTTAACGTTTTTGGAATAAAATTGACAGAGCGGAGGTTTGCGATTTAATCCTGAAGAAATTTCAATAGACTGGGAATGCAAAGCTTTTGGAAGTCCATGTTTTTCTGGCTACACCATAGTTGATGGGTGTTCCCTACCCTGTGGTAGGTCTTCGCTCAAACGGATTTTTGGGCCGCTCGCATTACTTTCACGACCTCATCGGAATAACCCTTGCGCTTCAGGATCTGGGTCTCAAGAGCCACACCGTCAATCTTAAAAAAACTGATGGGTTTGGATGGAGTATGGGACCTTGATAGATAAGATCTGGTATGAGGGAAAGAGTCCATGGTTCCTCTAGAGTGTTTTGAGAAGTTCTGAGAACCACGTTCAACGGGGCCACCTGGGCGATATGAGGATAAGAGTTGTCCTTTCTCCTTGTAGTTTCTTGATTGTCCTTGGAACGAGAGGAAGGAAAGGCGTAGGCGAGCTGGAAGTTCCAATTGTATGTTAAGAGCAAATGTGCCTAGAGGATCCCGGTACCTGGCAAGGAATTTTGGTACCTTTGGTTTTGCCATGTGGCCTGAGGTCCACAGTATTCCCAATCTCGCTGCTCTTGTTGAAATTCTCTTGTCTTTAGAGACCATTCTCCCAGGTGCAGTGACTACCTGCTTAGAAATCCTGGTATGTATATGGCTGACAGTAGGGTTAGGTTGGCTTCCGCCCACTGAAAGATGGTCTTCTCAAGCCGAATGGAAGTGCTGTGAACTGGTAGTGTGTTTTGTAAGGCAAATCGCAACATTCTGATGGGGAGGGAAAATGGGTACATGTAGGTACACATCCTTTAGGACGAGGGATACCAGGAATTCATCTGGAGACATTGCTGCAATGAATGATCGGAGTGACTACCATTTTGAATCTGCGCAAATGGATACATTTGTTTAACTCCTTGAGGTCCAAAACTGGAAGGCAGCAGTCGTTTTTGGAACTACAAAGAAATTGGAATAGTATCCCTGGAAGCATTCTTCCATGTGGAACCGGGACGCCGCTTCTGTTTGGAGATCACATCTTGGAAGGTTCTGTGTTTGGCTGGTTCTGGAGGAACTCTGGACATAAAGAAGCGGCGAGGTGGGTTGGATGAGAACTCCAGGTGGTAGTGGGACAATGCACACCGTAATCAGTTTGGCAATTCTGTCACCATCAACTTTGCAAAGAAGTCCGGTTGATCGCTGGGGGGGGTCGCTTTTGCGGAATGTGCGCTGCTGGGAGACAGGGCTGTAGTTGTTTCTAGGCTTATACTCAAGTCAATAAGTTTTCCCAGTTTTCGTAGGTAAAATTAGGTACCTCTGCTTATACGAGTATATATGGTACTTCATTTTAGGAGTGAGAACTGGTTTCCTTAGTAGAATTCCTTCTGCTTTGCATATGAATGAGGCGAAAGTCTCCAATTAAAAAAGGTCTCTTAAATCCACTTCTTTGGCTACACAGAGAACTTTGAACAAACAATAAGTTCAGAACCAGTCTATAGTAGGAAATCTGATAAGTAGCCTGGCCGTGCTTTAAAACCCAATGTGGGATGTCCAGGAAATTCTAAGTAAACCGTAATATTAAGAGTATATTTGGTTTGCTTCTAACAATTCTTTCTGTACAAGTGTGGTAAGCTAGTAGTTAACATCTACATCAGGACAAAGTAACCAATCATAGGCGTTTAGTACTTAGTGGTGGGTGGACATCCCTACAGAGGATTTTGCAGCTAGCAATTTTTTTTTTTTTTTGCACCTGCACACAAATTTATGTTACAAGAACTTAATACCTCTGTCAGATCTTCCAGTACCACGGCTTCCATAGCCACCTCGATCATAACCATTCATACGACCGTCACGGTCATCTTGCATCCCATTGATGTAGCCATTCCCGCCACGGCCAGAGTCCCAGTTGGAGTCTTGAAAGGCAAAACAACCTCACCATAAGCAACAAATAGCCATAAGAGACTCA
Source organism: Xenopus laevis (assembly GCF_017654675.1). NCBI lineage: Eukaryota > Metazoa > Chordata > Amphibia > Anura > Pipidae > Xenopus > Xenopus laevis. The sequence continues at coordinate 82,280,936 of NC_054373.1, read as the reverse complement.
TCTTTTAGTATTAACACAACCAAGTGTGACAAAACTAATTTCTAAAAAGCAAGCTGACAATTCAGAATAATGCATGTTACATGCACATTGCTCATCAAAATTAGTGTTCAGATTTACAATAAAAATTAGTGCTATACAGCAAGTCATAAGAACAAATCTTAGGTTTACAAACTGTTCTCCATAAAGCTGCATAATAAGCAGGAAAAGCTCTACAATTCATGTTTTGTTTTTTGTTTTTTAACTAGAGAAGAGAAAAAATAGGTTAAAAAAAAACAGCATGACTTGATTAATAATTATCTATGAAGCCAAGTTGAAACAGTGATTTTAACAGTGTGCTCAAAGTAGTAGATCTGGAGCAGTCTAGAGTTCCATGGCAATTCACAAGCAGCTCAATGGCCAACTTATGCAAGCCAAGCTAAATGCAGCCAACACACCAAGCCAGTTAATTGTACCATTTCTTTGGGACCACCAATCACCGTATCCCTTATACACATCTACAGCTGGGTATTGACACCTTGGATAACCTACATAACAATAAATCTTTCAGTATAAAATTCACAGGTTTCTCTTTCAAGACTGGTGCATATATAGTTTTACAGACATTATGAATGGGGCTTTACATGATGATATATGCTCTAATGTATCAACATTTTACACAGAGTGTTTTAAGCAAAGAAAGAACTAACCATTCCTTGAGGCTTCTTTGTTTCTCAAATGTGGAGGAATATAACGTCCTTCTAAAAACATGAATACGCAGACATAAGTAAACTAGAAAAAGAGTGCAGAACTCAACATAGCAACACTCCCAAATAGAAAAGAAAATACTAAATTTTAAATTTGCTACTTACTTGTTCCAGCAACACCACTTTCAGCATCGGCTGAATTCAAATCTAGGCCAGCAAACTGGAAAAAAAATAAAATAAATGCTCATAAAACATTTGAAATTTGTACCTTGAATTTATATATTGGGAAATATAACAAATAAAATAAACACTACAGAGCTGTGAAAAGCTTTGAAGTAAGCGGTGTGCAAAACTTGGGTATAATGTATTCAAGATCTAAACTATTTTTAGTTTTCCAGTTGCTCATTCTGCTGCTTTTCAAACCAGAGATTATTATCCACACCTCTATTTTGAAATAAAAAACACAATGTTCCTGGTGATACATCTACTGGTTATGTGCAGTAGTACATGTAAATCTATAAATTCTAAGACAAAATGGAGTCACCTGTTGTAAACTGGACAGCAGCCCCATACGTTAAATTTACAGATCAGCAATACACACAGGTCAGGAATTTCCTGCAGCAACTTCAATATAAATAGGCTTTGGGCAAGGGCCTAAGCCCTTGGGTTTCCTCAGTCAAAAGTCAGGGATGATCTCAAATTGCTTCCTAGCACAAATAAGGGGTGTACTTTTATGTTGGCTTGCACAAATGTGCCTATGGTTCAGAACTTGCCATTAGCTTATAAGCAGTGATTAAGATGGTATGCATGCCATTAACATTTATGATGCACAAGTTATTTTGATAGACAACCTCTTGATTTTATGCAAAAAGCCAGTACGCCAATATCTAATTGCAATGTTGTCTCAAACACGATAACCAAAGGCAAAAAAAAAAAAAAATTTGATCCAGTGTTCTGAGGGAGGAACGCCCCCCCAAGGATGCAAATTTCCTTAAAGGGATACAGTCATGAGAAAAAACGTTTTTTTTCAAAATGCATCAGTTAATAGTGCTGATCCAGCAGAATTCTGCACTGTAATCAGTTTTCTTTAATTTTGAAATCTTTTATGGGGCTAGACATATTGTCAGTTTCCCAGCTGCCCCCAGTCAAGTTCTGATAAACTTCAGTCACTCTTTACTGCAAGTTGGAGTAATATCACCCTTCCTCCCTCGGCAGCTTAACAGAATAATGGGAAGGTAATCATATAACAGCTCCCTAACACAAGATAACCGCTGCTTGTAGATATAAGAACAGCACTCAATAGTAAAATCCAGACCCCACCACGACACATTCAGTTACATTGAGTAGGAGAAAAAAGCCTGCCAGAAAGCAGTTCCATCCTAAAAGTTCTGGATCTTTCTGAAAGTACATGACCAGGTAAAATTACCTGAGATGGCTGCCTACACACCAATATTACAACTAAAATAAATAAAGAATAGGTTCAGGAATTAAATTTTATATTCTAGAGTGAATTTGCAGTGTAAACAAAGTAATTTAGATAAATAAAACTAAATCATAAAAATCATGATAAATCCCTTTAACTACGTAAATGGCCCAATCCCTTTTTATGAAGATTTTTGTATACTTTCCCTAGTTTTGCAAGGTTTTCCTCTGGGTACTCCAATTTCCTCCTACAAGTAAAACTGGTTAATTGTCTCCTGATGAAAGTATGATAAGGAACTTTAATTGCTCCACTGGGGGCACAGACTTGTGTAAACAACGAACAAGCTGTGTAAAGCACTGCATTATAGGGATAATAAAAAAAGTTTTGCTTGAAAGAAGTAACCTATTGAATTGGGGCCTTTCTATTCATCATTCCCCTTCCAAATCACCATAAAATATTCCTGTCTACCAGGGCAGCACAGCTTTTAGCACTGGAGTCCTGAGTTCATTGTTTCAGGTCACCAACACAAGTATATTTGGGGAGATTGGTTGCCCCAGAGACAAATCTCTTCTTCAGGGCGACAATCTCCCCGAACTGCCTTCCCCCCTGAACTCTGCCAGCTGAAATGAAAATCACCTGTGGCAATGCACACATGGCGCCTCGTTTTCCAAAGTCGCCTCAAGAGGAAACTTCGGAAAACGAAGCAACACGTGTGTATTGCCACAGGCACTTTTTATTTTAGCCGGCAGAGGTCAAGGGGAAGGCAGTCCGGGGAGATTGTTGTTCTGAAGAAGAGATTTGTCACTGGGGCGACTAATCTCCCCAAATGTGCTTGTGTGGCCAGACCCTAAGGGTAAGGTCACACCTGGAGATTCGGGGGGCACAGCGACTAATGGCCTCTTCTTTGGGGGGGGGGGGGGGAGAGACAACTAATCTCCCCGAACTGCTTCACCCCGTCTTCCGCCTGCTACAATGAAAAAAACACACCCACACGAGGCAATTCGCACAGCGTTTTTTTGCGTCCACTAAGGGTTAGTTATATCATAGTAGGGATAAAGTACAAGGAACAGATCATTACAAAGAAAAAGCAAATTGTTTAAAATTTTAATAAGTTGATAAAAATTGAGCGATAGCCATCTTGTAATGCAGAGCTTTTTGGATGAAGGGTTTCTGGATAACTGTTCCTATACCTGTATAGGACGCTGTAAGTTCAGTGTGTCTTGCAATATATTTGTGCTTTATAAACAATTCTACTGACTTCTGCACCATGACATACATCAAATGCATGCTCAAATCCTAGAAGTCGTAGAATATTTATGCGGACATCCAAAATTCTGCCAGAGATAGTAATTTTACCGTTTATGGCTTAGTTTTATGCACAAAGTTTGTTATTCTACCACTAGGTGGAGCAAACAAAGCATTGATACATACAATGGAGACAATCCATGGCAAAGACACCATTCAGGTAACAGCAGTTTCTATGTTTGTCATGGGCAGTCTCTTTAGGACCAAATATGCTCCAAAGTGTGCAGATGCAAATGGTTTCCATACAGATTTACGGGAGGCAGGTATAGGTGACAAAGGACTGTCAATTAGCCATCAACTGGCCAACTATGCATATCAGATTTGGCACAAGCAATTAAGGTGGTTGTATGTGAATTGTCACTCAAGCTTTGACCATCCAGTCAAAGACTAAGACTATCAAACAGTGTGTGGTCAACTTTGCCAATATACCTTTATAATAACTGCACAAGACTAGTATAAAAAATAAAATCACATCCAAGTCACCAAATTCTGTAGTCAATAAGTGCTTCTTGCATATCAGGAAAAAATAAGAACTTTAAAATAAGTGTCAATACTAAGTAGCAACCCATGTAAGCTTCAACATTCTCCTAGCAATGCAAGTCTAAGAACTAGTGAAACCTAGGAAAAAACAGGATTTGTTTTTGCTTCATAGACTGCAGCACCCTGCAACACTGAGTTGATTTAAAGGCCACGACTAGGCCTGGATATAGGGTTGCCACGTGCTCGGTTTTGACCCGAACAGTTCAGTTTTTGTAAGGCCTGTCAGAGGCTCAACTTTCTGTTCTGTTTTCAGTGGGGTTGCCAACTTTACTAAAAAATATTACCGGCCAGTGGGGGGGCGGGCACTAAAAGGGGGCGGACTGTGACATAAAAGGGGCGGAGCTACATGGTGTGCCCCAAAGGGGCGGAGCAACATCTCAGAGATGTCCACAGCGCTGGAAAAAAGGTAAGTTCTGTGCAAATTGGGGGCAGGCCAGGTGCTTTTTTTCCAAAGAGTATTACAAATTACCGGCAACTGCATTGCCGGTAAATTTGCAATACCGGCCCCGGCAGGTGTTTTACCGGCTATGCTGGTAAAATACCAGCCGGGTGGCAACTCTAGTTTTCAGCCTTATGAAACCGGAAGAATAATCTGGCCTATACATGAACATTTAAATACTAATGTATTCAAGATCTAAACTATTTAGACCGTTTTCCAGATGCTCAATCTGCTGCTTTTCAAACCAGAGATTATCCACACCTCTTATTTTGAAATACAAAGCACATTAATGTTCCTGTGATACATCTACTGGTTATGTGCAGTAGTACATGTAAATCTAGAAAATAAATTCTAAGACAAAATGGAGACACCAAAAAGGTACTCCCCCCCCCCTCAATGTGGCTTAGTTACTATCTAGTGCAGTTACTCATTATTAGAGATACAAAAAAAAAAAATAAGTAAAAATCCATCAAAAATAAAGATTTTTTTTTCTAAATTAGCATTGATGTATTTCAGAGTTTTCTGGTCTGTATAAAATAGATCTCATACCTGTAATTAAAGAATTGGGCTTAATCATCAAGCACAATATAGTTGAGAGATAGTTTGTCTGGTTTTGAACTTTAAAACATTGTGAAAGCTGGATAGAAATCAATCCAGTTGGATCTAAGTAATGCAATAGTTTCGCCCTGGTGTCATTACTCCACCATCGCTTTGCCCACCTCTGATGTCATCATGCCTGTTATTACATCACTGCCCCACCCCCAATGCTATCTGCCCTGCCCCCTCCTGTGTTCGGGTTGAGCCATCAGCAAAGGTGGCAACCCTACCTGGATGTAAGAGAATGGCAACATTGATACGTCTACGCCAAAGGAATAGGGACTGTAAGCAATGCTGTATCTGTGTAACATTTTACTCAAAAAACATCCTCTCTGTATATTTTGCTGTGCGAAGAATAAGCGATGAAGAGCGAGTAGAGTGTGAGTAGAATACTTGCTGCGACTACTAATGACGCACGAGGAAATCAAGGTTTGCCTCCTCCCCTCCTCAAAAGGAGACAAAATATATTGCCGGCACCCGCCTCAAAGACAGCGAGGAAATGACACACCGCATTGTTCAATGTAACACGAAGCAGAGGCGGCCATTTCAGAGAAAAACTTGTGTGCGCCGCGTAATGGTGGCCGGCAAGCGCATAAGGCGAATCTTCTAAATGGGAGGGAGTAGTTGGCCGCAGTTCTTGTGTCCCTGTCTGAGGGTCTCTGCCCTGTCTAAAATGTACGGAAAGCGAAATGCGGCAGTGAGCGATCATCACTAAACACTGACACCGGCCTGTCAAATCTGTATTAAAATGGTCACTCCGTGACCCACAGGTACCGGCAACCGGAAGGCACGAACGAATTCTGTACATGAATAGCCGCTAATAAAAATAAGAAAAATAAAAGTCTTCGTAGTAAAAGGTTGGAAACCCCGTTGGAAAATGTGACGCTGTGTGAAACGAAGTCCCTGGGGCACCGGGACAACACACTGTGAGTCATACGCAAATGCCGGGCCCTAGTGACGCACATGAGCAGCAACCGCTACACACGGAAATAAACAGTGAAACAGACACCGGGACTGGGCCTGGTCGGGAGGAGGCAGGAGTCAGTGCTCGTAGAAGAGCCCGCAGTATCATTTAACCGCGCAAGCAGGCGCCTACCAATAGGACTAGGCCTCCTTTGTCTGCGTTCCACTAGGCCATAGTTAGCGCGCGGCAGGGAACCCATTTGCCACTAGAGTGAGAGGATTTACACACGCATCGGGCTGGAAGGCTTACCTGCTGGTCTAGATTGAGGACATTTTCCACGGCCACATGACTCATAACTAAAGGGTAGAGAAGGTCGCGTTCCTTTCGTCGGGAAATCAAGTTGTACTGGGATGGCGTTGAAAGATCACGGTAGATGAATGAGGTTACTGTTAATACGATCGCCCTGATTGAGGCTTCTTCTTACAATAGAACTACAAACCAAAAAAATAAAACAAAACTATAATGCGGCTATACTGTCTTACACAAAGCCACTTCACAAACGAGACGTACAGTAAGAGAAATTGTCCCAACTGAACGCCTGAACTAGCCGGCTCGACCTGTTATATAAGGAAGCGGCGCCAATGATGTCAATACGTATTTCTTGGCGTAATAGGGGTGGGGAGGATGTGCTCACGCGCTGCCAGGAAGGTGCAGATTATGATCGTGCCACGAGGTGTGCGCGGTCCCGACATGTTGGTTCTAGAATCACGCGCGTTGTCACGGTTCACCATACTTCGTAAAGCAGATATACCAACAGTTCGGTGCTTTCAAATTGCGCTGTTTACATGTACGGTGTACGTTTAGCAAAGGATTTCTTAGAATGTACACAGCATAGGTCAGCTTTAGCTCGCCTCTTCCTAGTTCATTCTGAGGCCCTCGTCATATATCTAGTGCTAGTTTACGTTCTTTTAAGCGGGGAACTTCAATTCAATTTCTTTGTCTGTTTTAAGTAGGACGGTGAAATATAAAATAAATTTTTCAATATAAAATGAATAATTCCAACGATATATAATAACGCCTAAAACACAAATAATACGTATGTTTATAATGTAGAGAGACACATTGGGGCAGATTTACTAAAGGGCGAAGTGACTAACAGTGAAAAATTCACCAGCATGATGGCATTTCGATTTACTAACGGCTGCAGGGTTAGCTTCGCTATCTTAGGAGATAGACTCTAGCAGTAATTTGCTCCCTTACACCTGGCAAAGTTGTGCTCTGGCAAATGGACATAACTACGCAAATTCACTAAGATGCGGATTTTACTGAACGTTACCTCTTGTGCCAGACTTGCCTTCGCCACCTCAGGCCAAGTGAAGTGCAATTGAGTAGATAAGACTTCCTCAATAAATAGTTAAAAATTTTTCTAAGTCCCAAAAAATGCTGGCGACTTAATTTTTCAGGGTAACAGGCTGCAAAAGAAAGTAAATTTTTTCTGGGGTACCCAGCTTCCCCCTACATTTTCTAACAAATGGCACCTAAACTATAAACTGGGCTCATGTGTAGGGCAATGTAACAACTTTATTATATTTTATTAAGGTTTCCCGGGCTTGTGTAGTGTAAAGTATTGGCTACAACATATACATCCATTCAACCTTAACTTCCCGTTGTATGCAAATTAGCTAGCGCAACTTTGCTTCACTTGCCACAATAACGCTAGCGCTACTTCGCCAGCGTTTGGCACTCTGGACGCAACTTCGGATTTTAGTGAATTAGCATTGTCCTGGCAAATCTACACCTGGCGAAGTATTGTGATGTGAGCGAAGCGGACCCTAGTGCAAATTTGGCGCTTAGTTAATCTGCCCCATGGTGTCAGCATGTTTTTTTATATGCTTGAAAACACCATTCATTTTGAAAGCCTTGTATACCCATCATGAATCTGTACCAAATACATAGGGTTTCATTGATTTAGTGCTGTAGTTGTCTGCTAATTAGTCTGTATAATACATGCTTGAGGGTCAAATTATAATGAAATTACAGCATAATGCAATAAGGTCAGTGGAGCTCTTAAAGGAGAAGGAAAGGCGTATTTAATTGGGGGAGCCAAAAGGTAGTCCAGTGCTTCTATCAGGAAAAAAACCTAGAACAAAATAACAGACTTTTTCATTAAAGTCCAGCTTTTCACTTGCATGCGCACCCGCGTGAATAAATAAGATGGAAGCCGATCACTCTGTGGTGCTCAGTGGGAGAACCCCAGGCACACTGCTATGGTGAAGAATGAGTCTGTGGTTTATTTAGCCCAAGTGCATACAAATTTAGGGCAACGTTTCGGGCTCCACTGAGCCCTTTATCAAGCCTAATGTGCCATTTGTGATCACAGTGTTATATAGGGTATGGGAGAGGGTTGGACCCAAAGGCCCCTCCCCTTCACAGTGAAATCACTTTAAATTCGTGAAAAATTTTTAAATAGTGTAAAATTGCATAAAACAAGTCTCTTAAAAAGTCCGTATTATAGTACACATTGTAGTCACATCTTGTGAATCTTCATACCTAAGTGCATGTGCATATTGAAGAATAAAAAAGCTTTGGAGTGATACAAAAAATTGGTCTGGTATTACCTGAGACACATTCAGACTAATTCTGCACACCAAACATATGCAGATCTTGTAGTCAGCACTCAGTTTACTTCATAGACCAGTTTATAACCTTATATAAAAAACAAAGTGTGTTAAAAATAATATACATTAAAATGTGTAGCCTTCTCCTAGTTTTGGAGTAAATCATTTTTAGGGTTTTTTTTATCGAACTGCGGATTTTCGTTGGGTATCCCTGGCTGTAGGTGAAATCCAATTAATACAAAACCAAAATACAAGTAGAACTAATAATTTAATACCAGTTATTTTGCAAATGTAGCATTTCGTCAGACCTCAAATCATAAAAGTCACTTTTGCAGATTGATATCTCCTACATACACTCAAGTGCAAAGAGAAGTTTAGAGTACAAAAGCCAATGGCTAAATAAGTTAAAACATTCACAAATGGAAATAATGCATAAGGATGTTCATAGTCAGTCCCTGCAGACTTTACATACTGTGTGCATTGTATGACATAAAAGCCCCTAAAAGTAAGTTAACCAAAGAAAACCTTACATTTTTATAGTGCTGTATACATTCTGGAGAATTCAAAATCATTAAATGTACTTTTCTACTTCAAACTATAAGTCTTTGAAAAACAGCATCTGGCTCAAGAACTGGAAGCAGACCTCAATTCCAAAAAAAAATTCATCCTTTGTAATTAAGGGCCTATGTTTCTATAGTAACTGGGAAAAGGCCTCAGGCCATGATGAGTTGAGATTGTACATTTTGTCTTCAATCCAAAAGGGTTTCCTCAAATACACTGAAGGCTCAAGCCTTTAGCAATTTATTAGTCTCCTTAGAGCGAAGACATTTGAAAGAAGTTGCAGCAACTAATTGACATACCGCAAACAGCTCTGAGATTTATCCTGGTTGCAGGCGGCATTTGTATGTTTGCCTATAGCCGCTAAGTCACTGTGATAAGTCGATGCAATCGCCTGTTATGACTTTACTGATTCATTATTCTCATGGCATCAAGACTCCCAACTATTCTGGAATAACAGGTTCTATACATGTACCGTCAATATGTCCAGTGCTAAAGATTGCTCTAGAATCCTGCACAGTTCAAATTTCTGAAACTTAATCTGGATTTGCAACTCAAATTTTTACCTGCTAACTGATTCAACCCGCAACTGCCTTATAAGCGATCCAACCCTTTTGTGACCATGAAATCAAAAGCCATGTTGCTTTATATCTGAAGTTTCTTTGCTACAAGCAGAAAGTGACATAATTAGATGTTGGGGGTAAAAAAAGAAAACAGAGTTCACTTTAAAATTCACTTTTAGTATGTGAAGGCAGTTATTCTGCAGTTGGTAATTGCTTTTTATGGTTTTGGTTCAGCAGTTTTCCAGTTCACAATTTCAGGTGTCCATGAATAGGAGAGAGTCTAAATAAAAAGATAAGCAATAAAAACTAATAGTGTCCCCATACAGTCCCATTACAATTATCCAGACTATTCCCCTTCTTACTCAGATTTAGTTAAAGCCAGTTTTAAATTTTGTAAAGCTAAAAACCTGATTAGGATGCACAAAATTAAAAATTACATTTTACCCACTGTTGCATCTGAGGTAGCTTTAACAAATTAAGTAGTTATATTTAATCTAACTGCACTTTGTCTTTTTCAATTTTGTTATTTTTCCTTTGTTCTTTACCCTATTCTTTTTTTTTTTTTGTACATTGCACTCTAAACTATACATATCGTACTACAGGTATGGGACCCGTTATTCAAAAAGCTCAGAATTACGGAAACTCAGTCTCCCATAGACCATTTTATTCAAATAATCCAAATTTTTAAAAATGATTTACTTTTTTCTCTGTAATAATAAAACTCTTGGGACCATAAAAGCCAAAATGGTCCCAAGAGGGTTACGTTTGAAGAAAAGGTTTCAATTTGAAAAAAAGTGGTGGAAATGAATTTATAGATAAATGGAACCTAATTTTGTCAGACAGATGCAATTTATGATCAATGAAAATATCAAAAATATAACAAAGATAAATCAGCAGGTGGAAGAAGAAAAAAGAAAGTTAGAAGAAAAAAAGGAAGAAAAACAATTTAGTGAATTAAATGACAGTATCAAAATTGAATTAACAAAAATAAAGCAGGAAATTAAAATTAGAAAAAAGAAAAAGTTCTTAAGGGACACACAAGATTATAAAAAAGGCCAAGTATATTTCTCACATGATAATCAGAATAGAACTAGTGATAATGAGCAAGAATATGGCGAAGGTAGAAAAGGAAGAAGAACACAGTCAAAAAACGGAGAAAGAGATCAACAAGACGAGTAAAAAGAAAGAGAAAATCAAATACAATTGAGAGACAGATCCAAATGGGGATATTCCCCAAAGAGAAGGTTCAGGAAGAAGAACTAATAAATCAATTCCAGATAGTAAACCTGTCGAACTTAAACTTAAAGGACTCTCATATTTCCTTAATTAAAAAAGGTTTGAGTTTTTGTCCGAAAAAGAAGTTGGACAGGTTTACAGTAGTTAAAGATCTGCATCTTTTTGCTCGCCGTTTAAATCTTGAAAATATATATAAAAAGGCACCTGAAAAAACGACCTTAACTACTAATGATAATGTAGGAGTAGATATTCTGAAATCACTTTTAAGAGAATCAAATATAATGGATGAAGCAGACAGTAATGAGGAAGTTGGCTTCTCTTCTTTAAAAAAGAAGTCAACCTATATGCCAAGCTTAATTCAGGTTACTAATATTAGAGCTTTTGTAAATAGAGTGGAAAAAGAAATTATGTCATTCTCTGAAAATGTAGTTGATAGAGATAATTCGACAAAACAAGAACACCAAGCATTAAGTGAACTAAGTAAGAAAAAAGATCTTATTATAAAAATAGCAGATAAGGGTGGAAATGTGGTACTCATGGAAGAGAAAAAGTATAAATATGAAGTAAATAGACAGTTAAGTGATAGACAACAGTATGAATTACTGCAGTCAGATCCCAAAATGGCGGTTAAAAAACAATTGGACCATTTTCTATTAGAGGCAAAAGACGATGGTATCATCTCCAAAAAGGAGCTTGAATTCCTTCAAGTCCAAGATCCGGTAACTCCAACCTTTTATGTGATCCCCAAGATCCATAAAAGTTTGGAGAATCGAGATATAGCCACTGATTGGAATATATGTGATTTACCTCTATCATAAAGCAATAGAGTTATCCCTAGGTTTACCTTTAGTAATGAACACTTTGTGCCCCACTGTTTACTTTTGCATATGTTTCATTGAAATGTCACTTGGATGCATCCTTGGGTTTGCTGGGTGTTCACTATACTACTCTGATGTAACTGTATATGTTTACCTCTTGACCACTGGACAACTTTTGTTTTTGTATTATCTTTATTTTTGCAATGCTTTGTATGGAAAAAATATTTTCTTGAAAAATCTTAATAAAAAGAAAGTTATAAAAAAAGTTTGGAGAATCAGCCAGGACGTCCTATAGTCTCAGGCATTGGAAGTGTGACAGAAGCGTTGAGCAAATTTGTTGATGAAAGTCTTAGATTTTTTTACTGGGTCTGTCCTCCTACATTCTAGACACAACTAACGTAGTCAAAAATTTTTTATCAAATACCAATATCTGAAAACATTTGGCTAGTCACATCGTTGATTTCCCACAATGTAGGTTTAAAAGCATGTAGAGACTATCTCAATAGTAGGGGGGATAAATACCAGCAACATACCAATTTTGTTTTAAAAAGTCTTGACTTTATTCTTAATAATAATGTTTTTGTCTTCAACGATAGTTTCTATCGACAAATACGGGGCACTGACATGGGGGCCACGTGCGCCCCGACCTATGCATGCCTGCATCTAGGGCGATGGGAAGACATAGAGGTTCAGGCTATAATGGAGGCATGGGCCGGGGAGCATGTGGTCCTATGGCTAAGGTATGTGGATGACATACTATTACTTTGGGATGGTGAGGTGCCCCTATTAACTAAATTTGTTGAGGAACTTAATGTTAATGACAAGAACATAAAATTAACTTTAAATTACCATGATCAAGAGATATCTTTCCTGGATTTGTTGATTTTTAAAAAAGATGGTTTACTATGCACTAAAACATACCGCAAATCAACAGCCACAAATACACTATTGTGCGCAGAGAGCCACCACCCTGAGTCTTTAATAAAAGGGATACCAATTGGACAATTCCTGCGCATACGAAGGAATTGCACCTTTGATGATGATTTTGAAAATCAAGCAGTTGATTTGGCTCAGAGATTAAAAAACCGTGGCTATGACAGTAATTCAATTAATAGAGGATATTCAAGAGCAAAAGAAAAAACTCGCTCTGAATTGATTTATAAACCAAAGAATAAAGATGAAAACACAGTTATAAGGTTTATTACAGAGTACAATAATCAATGGAAAGACATTCAGAAAATTCTAAAAAATAATTGGGATTTACTTATAGCTGATCCAGATATTCAGGAAGTCGTAGAGCCATTCCTAAGAATGACAGCAAGGAGAGCCCCGTCTCTTAGAGACAAATTAACTTATAGCCACTTTGTAAATTCTAAACAAGAAAATGTTACAAATTGGCTACCAAAATGTGAAAAAGGTATGTACAAATGTGGCCACTGTAAATGTTGTAAATTTATACATAAATGCTAAAAGTTCTCACATTTACAAAAAAATAAAAATTACACTATTCACAGTTTTATAAACTGCAAAACAACAGCAGTAATTTATTTAATTGAATGTGACTGCCCGTTAAGATATATAGGTAAAACTAAAAGATCATTAGGAACAAGACTATTAGAACATGTGGGCGATATCAGACGTAAATCACAAAAAAGCACAGTGGCCAAGCACTTTAATACAATCCATGGTGGAGATATAAAAAGTCTGAGAATGTTTGGTATAGAACATGTCACGTTAGGTATTTGCGGTGGGGACATTGATAAAGTGCTATTACGAAAAGAAATTAGATGGATCTATGAGCTAGACACAAAATGGCCCCAGGGTCTAAATGAGGATATTAAATTTGGTGTATTTTTGTAAACATTTTTATAAAGAAATTCAAGTTTTTCCCATGCTGAAAAGATCCTAAATAATTGCCTGATCCAAGCTAGTCCTATAATAACCTTCTGTATGCAAATGCTTTGTAGTTAGGTTGTTGGTGGCTTTTACTAACAACCTAGACTGGTACTAATAATAACTAATATAGTTTGGGGATGGGTTGTCATCGTTACATGATGTATTTCACCACATAGCGCTTTAAGAGGATCTGGACTGCTTACATCATTGCGCCCTGACGAAGCCGAGGAAAGTGAAACGCGCGTTGGCGTGTACTCGCTGAAGGTAAACGCCTCCCCTCCCTGCCTGCTGTCTCCCCGTATGTTCGGCGCATGTGATTGAACCCCAACAGTCGGAAGAAAAAACAAGTGCGCCTATACTGCCCAGATGTATGCCTTAAGTGACGGTGAAAATGCTCCGCAAAGTGGATGAAGCGCGAGGCGTGACTCGTGTCCAGCTTTAGGAGCGCTTACTCCAGCGATCACTAAGCGGTATACCGATAATTTTCTGTGACACCGCTCCACTAAATTGGAACCTAGAGAAGCAAAGCACTTCATGTCACACAAGGGCCATCGAAATAATTCTGGGCATAAGATATCTATTATGCAATTGGGTTAATTGCCTCATACAGTTGCAAATGAGACTTCTCTTTTAGTGGCTGGAAGAAAAGGGGTTAGCAAGTTTGTCTTTGTCCATTTTTTGCCACAATTACTTTGCAACAATTGTCTCCAACTTGCATCCGGATGATGTGTTGAAGTAGCAATAGTAATAACAGGCAATGTGATCAATTAACAGCGGCAGAAGGAGGAGGAAAAATAAAGGTAGCGTTTCCTCAGTGGTTTTATTTTTAACAGATTGATATGGACATTTTCATGAATTCATTTGGAACTTTAACATTAATGAACTAACCAACTCATGAATTTATACACTTCAAACAACCAGTCTAAACTATTATTAAATGATTGCGCATTATGATGAACAATGAATAACAGCTTTTAGCAATCTCATTCAACATGAAATAACGAATGCCATGAATTTTGATTAATTCTATGTGTGAATTTTTTGGACTTTATTAATTTAAAAACATATGGTTTTTTGCATACGTGTAAATTAAAAAGGTGATTTTTTTTGTACTAACATACAGTATGTGTAACTAATTTATTGAATTAAGCGGTTGTGCGGGTAATTAAAATGCAATATAACTATTGCGAGACAAAATACCGAGTGCAGACTTTGAGATACTATCCTATTATTTATTTCTACAATTTTTATCTCCTGCATCACCCTAATTCATGTGGTTGAGTAAGTCTGGTTAAAAAATTAGAGAGTGCTGTACCGATTATAAAAATAATAAAACAGTACCTTGTACTTGATACAAACTAAGATACAATTAATCCTTATCGAAAGCAAAACCAGCCTATTGGGTTTATTTAATTTTTACAAACAAGGGAAAGTTGTGCTCACCGCTAATTTTTAAAACCATTAGGCAGGGGTGCAATGAGGCTGTGACCACAAAATAGATATAGACAAATACAAGAGTCCTCTGCACTCAACCCATTATCAATATATTTAAGACATTGAGACATTGTGTGCATACAGCTACTGAAAAATTCCTTACCCTTTAAACAAAACAGGGATTGTTTGTTCACATATTGCACGCAAGTTTCTCATGGCCCTTTTGAAAGCTGTTATAAGAGAACACAGGCTATATCCTCAACAAAGTAATGTTTTTCAAATGACATAATTTTCTTAAAAAATCACGGAATTCAGAACACAAGTGTCTAAGACGCAAAAATTGGCCAGTTGGTATATTATGAATGAGATGTTTAGGATGTGATGAAGAAGCTTATAGAATAGTATTTGCAGAACAATCCTTAGGGTAAAGGGATGTCAATATTCTATCACCATGACCCGTCAAAAGAATATCCAAAAATTAATTTGAGTTTCATAAAAAACACAAGTGAATCAAAGATTGAGATAATTTGTATTCAAGTAGTTTATGAAGCTATCACAACTCAATCTATCATCTGTCCAAATAAGTAGTAAATCATCTATGTAACGTCAATAAAAATATATGGATTTACGAAAAGGATTATTATCACTGTAAATATAACTGTATTCCCACCATACCATATAAAGATTGGCATACGATGGAGAAAATTTCGCTCCCATGGCAGTACCTTGTTTCTGAAGGTATTTGTCATTTAACAGAAAAAAATTAGGATTTAATAGAAAATCAATAGCTTCAAGAAAAACATTTTTTAAAGGTTCATCATAAGTACTATATTTATTAAGATGAATAGTCAGGGCTTGCATACCTAAATGATAAGGAATGCATGAATACAGAGCACTGACATCCAGCGTTTGCAATGCTGCTACCAATCCAAAATTTTCATAGCTTTAAAGTAATAGTTCAGTGTGAAAATAAAAACTGTGTAAATAAATAGGCTGTGCAAAATAAAAAATATCTCTAATATAGTTAGTTAGCAAAAAATGTAATATATAAAGGCTGGAGTGAACAGATGTCCATGGGCGTCCGCAGAAAATTTTCCAGGGGGGGGGGGCAAGTAATTAAGTTTAGGGTAGCATCCCCCAACAGACAAATATATATATATATATATATATATATATACATACATATATATATATATATATAAAGTTCCAATGTACCAGCGCTAATGCCCAATTTGAGATTTTGAGGTACAAGATCAAGAAGATGTATGTATGTAAAAAAAAAAAAAAAAACAATTCTAGCTGAATTTATTTTGATTACTGAATACATTTACAACTGTACTACAAGTGAGTGCTTTTTACGGCTACTCTGCTCTACTCAGCAACCTACTATTAACATTCAGTACTCAGATACACACAATAGATGGATCAAAAATAATAATTTATTTGTAAAAATAAATTTTAAAACATAATAAAACTGACGCCCGTGCTCTGTTTGAGCATGGCACAAAACAGGTTTGCTCTAAGCAGCAAATAAATAAGAAAAATATATCATCAGTATAAGGAATTGTTCAGTATAAAAATAAAATGTGGGTAAATAGAAATAGGATGTGCAAAATAAAAAATGTTTCTAACATAGTTAGTTAGCCAAAAAATGTAATGTGTAAAGGCTGGAGTGACTGGATGTGTAACAGAACAGTACTTCCTGCTTTACAGCTCTCTTGTTTTCCACTGATTAGCTACCAAGCAGTAACCAATCAGAGAATTGAGGGGGGGGCGGCACATGGGACATAATTGACTGAGCTGAATGCTGAGGATCAATTGCAAACTCACTGAACAGTTATGTCCCATGTGGCCCCCCCTTATAGTCACTGACTAACTCAGAGTTGGAGAGCTGAAAAGCAGGAAGTAGTGTTCTGTTCTGTTACACATCCACTCACTCAAGTCTTTGTACATTACATTTTTGGCTATCTATATTAGAAACATTATTTTTGCACAGCCTATCTTTTTATCCAGTTTTTATTTTTACACTGAACTGTTCCTTTAAATTGAAACTACTGATGAATCTGCAACCACAACACTTTATATATATATGTAAAAATGTTACTCTCCCAAAATAATATAAATAGCATTGAACAAAGTGCAAAGCTATGTGCAAATGTCACAAAACTTGAGACAAGGAACCCGTAGAACAGTAAATCACATATACTGACAACATACAGTTTTAAGAAGTCCTGAAATAGAAGTAGGATTGTTTAGCTTGAATTATGTTCTATCGACCAAAAACCGTATACTCAGTTAGCACGAAAAAGGAACTGTAGACGTCTGTGATCTTGGCCAAATTTGTCAATAACTTCTTGTATGAACTGTGGCCTGTTTTCATTCACTATCTCATGATGAAGACTCATAATGCAGAGTCCAGACAAACGATTCACGGTGATTGTTGACCTGAGGCATGTTTTTACCCTTCTCATTGAGCTGAAGGATCTTTCCACAGTACAAGTAGTGACTGGTAAGGTAAGGGCAATCAAAATTGCTTGTCGAACAGCTGGAATTAGATCGGTGTATGGTAATAAATCCAAAAGGCCATTTTGAAAGTCTTGTTTTTCTTTCCCTGACCACATATCAAACCAGGTCAATGCATAAGCATCCAAGTTATCAATGTTATATATGCTGGTAATTTGTTTGATCTTTTGTTTGAATTCTTGCTGTGTTATTTTTGCCATTTGGTGTGGGTGAAGAGAGAAAAGGTTAAAATTGGTTATGTTGTGGCAATCAAACCGGCTTTTTAATGATGCGATAAGAGAGTCGAGGTATGGCACATAGATGGCACGACGATAGTATTCCTCAACAGTTGAGCCTGGAACATTTGAGTGATGCTTCTGTCTGCCACATTGTCGTGGAAGAGATAGCTCAGTTTCAATTCTGTCTGCAATATTTTGCACATTTACAAGAATATCTTTGAAATATTCTTCTGCCCGTTGTCTGTGGTTAAGAAACATTTGTATAAGCTCTTGAACATGGCTATGTGCTTTTGTTATATCCATCTGAACAGCCTGCAGAGCTTGAGTTAAAGGCTCAAGTCTTGCTGAATAAGTAGCCATAATAACAAGACAGAAAAGAAATGTGGAAGTGCTCGAGCAGCATACTAGTTGGTGTGCTTCTTGTGACGTCTTACCAGAAGCTGTAGAAACTAGATCCTGCAGTTGCTGAAAAATTCTGTCAAAGTTTTCTGAAAAAACCCTGATACTTTTATATTTGGCAGTCCAGCGTGTTTCACAAAGTAATGGTACATTAGGAATCAGAGATCTACGTTTTGGACTTTCACGGAAAAATTTGATAATGGCCTTCACACTACCAATAGCATTTCTTATCTCAGGAACAGCATTAAGATCATTCATTACTAAGTTCAGTTTATGACTAGCACAGTGAACAAAAATTGCTCTTGGGTATTTTCCTTTGATTTTTGCTTGTACTCCACCTTCCTTGCCAGCCATTGTAGAGCAACCATCATAGCCTTGACCATATAGTTTGTCCATATTGAGACCAAACTTTATACATTGTTCCATAATTACATTAGCAATGGATGTGGCATCAAATGCCTTTAATGTAGCAAACCCAAGGAATTCTTCCCTGATTTTAACTGGGGTAATAGTTAGATCTACAAATCTTACACCAAGAGACAACTGCTCATGCCCAGATATATCAGCACTTTCATCTGCAATAACTGAGAAACCAAAAGAGCTGTTTGCAGCAGAAATTATTCTCTCCCGTAAGACGTATTCGCAGAGTGCTATCAGTTCATTTTCTACACGAACTGATGTATAACGTGCATTAACAGGTGCATTTTTCAAATGATTTTTTAGGATCTCATCTCCTGATTCAATACGAAACTCAAAGAGGCCTTGTACATTGCCTGATGTGCTTGTTTTCCCTCGTAGAGCAATGTCATGAGTTCCACAAAAAACGATTGTTGAGAGAACTGAATACAGTTTTTTTCTGTTTTCTTCAACCTGATGTTTAAGTGCACTGTTAACTTGACACACAATGCTCTGTTCTGGGTGACTTCTTACATTTATGAAATGTGTTGCATCATCATCTGCTTGTTTGTGCCATGTAGTTAAAGAGTGTTTTCTAGCACTGTTGTGAAAGTCTCTATACTTCAAGAAAGGAGCAGTTATAAAGGCACCTTGAAATCCACGATGGACAGGCTGGGGAAAAATTACACAATATTTGCATAGTACTCCTTTAAGGTATGGTGAATAACTAATCCAGTTATATTGCTTTAACCACACATGGCGGAAACAACGTGGCCCTTTGGCATCCTTCCTAAAATCATAGGCCTCAGGGGGAGTGAAAACCTTCATAAGCAGGTCATGTTTTCTCTCATCTACAAGTTGTGATGCCAACTTAACATGTAACCCAATGTCATTCACATCAGCACCTTCATGGGTATCTGTACCTTCAAGTGACCTTGATGATTCCTCCTGTGAAGATGATGGAAACTGAGGTGGACATGATCCAGTTGTTTGTTGAAATTGTTCTCCTGTTTGTGGAACTTGAAGACCTTCAGATTGCAGTTCAAAGGGAAGTACATTTGCTGCTTGTTGTTGGAGTGGAAGTGCCAATGATCCTTGTTGCTGAGCTTCAAGTGCCACCACTTTTTGTTGAGATAAACATTTTGCAGCTGCTGCTTCCTGACATGAAGTTGCTGAAGTTCCCTCTGATTCATGAAGCTTCTGTCTTTTAAAGTAATGTCGGATATCCATTCCTCAAAAGCTGAAAAATGTTTTGCAATATTATGGCGAAAGTGCAATATTTCTTACAAAAATCAGTGCAAAATCAGTACTCACTTAAAAGTAAAGGATTTAGTAGCAGCCAAGAAATGACTAAATAGTACACTGTGGAGGTCATTTATCAACACTGGGCAAAATTGCCCATGGGCAGTAACCAGTAGCAACCAGTCAAATTGCTGCTTTCATTATTCTACTTGCAGCTGGCTTTAAAAAGCTAATCACTGATTGGTTGCTATAGGCAACTGCCCATGGGTAAATTTGCCCAGTGTTGATAAATGAGCCCCCATGACTCTATTTATACAACAACGCATACTATACACATCACACTGCAGGAGTAATGAAGAACTTAAAAAACACTGTTATATTTTGTGACAGGCCAAGAATGTGGTATGATCATCTGTATGGCAGCCTAGGTAAACGTGCAGCCAATACAAATTATAGGTGCCACACACATCACTCTATTAGAAATAGTGTGCTTGAGGGAGGCAAAATGACAAGCTATTGTATTAAATGGCATTTAGTTCCATTATATGCACAAAATAGTTTTGCCCCAGGTACGTACCAGTGTGTGGTTTCCCGAGGAGTGACCAGCAGTTTCTGAACCTTCCCCTAGACAAGGATTGGTGCTGGTGTTGGGGTCCCGTGTTGTAATATTTTGTGACAGGCCAAGAATGTCGTGATCATCTGTATAGCAGCTTAAAGTCAAAGTATAAATACAATAAGTAAAATAAGTGACAGTTCTAACCCACTGTGTAAATAATAAACTGCAGCCGGTGTGGGACCTTCAGCTTCCATACTATCATATAGAGCAGATGAGTGGGTGCATTATCTATACTGAGATACTCCATACCATCATACAGAGTAGTGTGTGCATTACTAGTGCAAATATACTCCATACATATGTTAATGATCTATAAAAATTACACAGTACCATTATACAGAACACAAAGTTAATCACTGTACATTTTGTACTCCTAGGGAAACTTATTGGTGCTCCTAGGGAAATCCTAATAGTTAGAATCTTGGGAGCAACTCTCCACCGTCTATACATTTTTCACCTTTCTACTGTATGTCCTTGTGAGGAAAAAGCACAGGGTATTCAAGTCCTGATAAATTAATTTTTTACTTCAATTAATTCATTAGTATTAAAGGGGTGGTTCACCTTCAAGTTAACTTTTAGTATATTGTAGAAGGGCCAATTCTAAGAAACTTTTCAATTGGTCTTCATAATTTATTTTGCATAGTTTTTTGAATGATTTGCAATTTTCTTCTGTTTCTTTGCAGCTTTCAAATAGGGGTCACTGACACCATCTAAAAACAAATGCTCTGTAAGGCTACAAATGTATTATTATTGCCACTTTTTATAACTTATCAATCTATTCAGTCCCTCTCCTATTCATATTCCAGTCTCTTATTCAAATCAATGCAGGGTTGCTAGGGTAATTTGTACCCTAGAAACCAAATTGCTGACACTGCAAACTGGAGAGCTGCTGAATAAAAAGCTAAATAACTATAAAACCACAAACAATAAAAAATGAAAACCAATTGCAAATTGTCTCAGAATATCACTCTCTACATTATACTAAAAGTTAACTCAAAGGTGAACAACCCCTTTAACTAATCACACAAGTCACTTTATAATTGATGAATTTGAATAATGAATTGATGGGAGATATTTAGGGTGACATTAAAATTTAATAAAGTTGTTTTAGAATACCTTGATCAATTCACCTATAGTGATTGAGTATGCTTATTGGAGAGAATTAATTTTTTTATGGTCAACAATTGATTAATGTACTGATCCGATGCATTTTATATATTAAAAAACGAATAATGAATTACTTAGGAAATTGGCATGTGATGTGATTGTGACATAGAGATATCCACTACCCACTGTAACTATGAGCACCCTGTCCCTGTATAAGATAAATATATTATATATCTAATGCAGATAGGGGTTGTGGGAGTGAAAAGATCGGTTCCAGAAAATATGGACCTTTGCACTCTATATTCTTCCCAACTGCCTCCCCTATATATATATCTTGAAATACATTTTGCCAGTCGATAAGTAAGCCTATTTCTTTACTAATGGTATCTAAAAGACAAAAAAAGTAGACAACTCAAAAAAACATCAATGCAACAAAACATGTATTAATGAATAGTGGTAACGGAGAAGTCAAGGACTCAAGGCTTGAGAATGTTGGCATGTATGTCGAATTGCCAATGATTTTTTTCTTATCTTTTGGGGGTTTAACTAACAAAATTTTCATAACTGCATAAGCTCATTGCAACAGTGAGGAATGATTCTAGATCAGAATAATGAAAGCAAGTATTGGACTGGCTGCATGCTGCAATGGTAATGTCAAACTGGATCTAGGGAAACAGTACTTGCGAGTGTAATCTGCAGGGGGCATTAGGGTAGGTAAGAGGAACAAATTAGAAAAATAGACCTTGTATAAAAGGAAGTTACTGCAAATTAAAAAGAGCGCCAAATGAAGAGCTTCTGTGGAAAGTCAACACATGATTGATGATTCTATATATTATTGTTCAGTGTGGGCTGTGGGCAGGTCCTCACCTATTTCTTTTTCATCGCTCAGCTCCTGCGCATTCGACTCGTCCTCACAAAGCACCCTGGCTGGCGAGTGGCGACGTGACGTCACGTTGCGTCGGCGTCCGTGACGTCAATCGGAGTCAGCCCTGAGACTGGGGGAGGCTATTGGGAAGCGCTGGCTGTCCTGTGGGTAAAATTAAGCGTGCAGAGAGATTTGTGTGGACAGTCCCAGGGGGGGGCACTGCCCCCTCTTGCCCCCCTCTGTGGACGCCCATGCAGATGTCTAATAAAACAGCCAGAATCCAACTTCCTGCTTTTCAGCTGTAAAACTCTGAGCTAGTCAGCGACTTGAAGGGGGGCCACATGGTACATTTCTGTTCAGTGAGTTTGCAATTGATCCTCAGCATTCAGCTCAGATTCAAAAGCAACAGATATGACCCATGTGGCCCCCCCTCAAGTATCTGATTGGTTACTGCCTGGTATCCAGGGTAACCAGTCAGTGCAAACCAAGAGAGCTGAAAAGCAGGAAGTAGTGTTGTGACTGACATGTAATATATCAAATCACTCCAGCCTTTACACATTACATTTTTGGCTAACTAACTATATTAGAAACATTTTTTATTTTACTCAGCCTATCTATTTACCAACAGCTATTGGTCTGCCCAAGGGGGGTCCTGGTTTATGAACCTGAGGAAGATGGTGAAAAATGGCCAAAATAGGATGAGTTACCCTCAAGTAGTCGCAAATAGTTTTAGTAAGGACTGCATATACTTATCTACCAAGGAGAACAGAAGGTCCTGTAAATTCCGTAAAGGATTGTCTCTAAGTAACTCATATGTCTCAGAATCCGCCAGTTGTGTCTTAGCTTTGGCTATGTATACATTTTTGTCCATTACTACAACCAGACCCTCCTTGTCTGCAGACTTAATAACAATATTCTTGTCCTTTTAGATCTCCTAAAGCCTTTTTCTCCTCTCTCATTAGATTGGAACTACAAGATCTAGTTGTATCATGACTAGTGATGGATGAATGTATTCGCCAGGTGGGAATTTCAGAAGTTTGCCACTGGTGTCGGAATTTGCGAATTTTCTGGCGAAATGGGACAAATTCACCCATCACTAATTTAATAAGTAAACTAACGTTTAATAAGATCTTGTTCAACTTGTTTTTGATACATATTAATAACCGTGTCTCTAAGGTAAGTGGGGTAAAAATCAGTTTTGCTGTGTAACCTCTCTCTGTTTAACACCGGTTGGTAAATCAAAATCATCACTTTCACATTGTAAGGATTCTAATGACAGAATATTACAAGTATCCTCAAAATTTAAACCATGAGAAGTATCAAATCTTTGTGAATAGTATGAAGCTTCGCTATTCTCATTCATGACCTAATTTTCACAATCAAAAAAATGTTTCTTAATTAAAATCTTACAAATAAATCGGTTAACATCTAATATGGTTTCAAATAAATCAAATTTTTTGGAAGGGCAAAAAGTCAGACCTTTTTCAAGGAGGTTTAGTTTGTTCGTATATAGTGTCCTAGATGAGAAGTTTTATACTGTCTGCTCCTTTATTCTTCAGGGAATGAAACAGAGGATTTACTAGATCTTCCTCTTCTGCTCTGTCGTCTGGTATTCTCATAGGTGGAACTTTTGTTCGTTACTGGTTCGCATCCTTGTATCTCTTTGTGAAAGAAGTGGGGTCTTGTTTCCTGAATGTGGAGTCTGGTTTCCGGAATGTCCCCCAGAAAAAACCTCCAAAGCTCTGGTTTACTTTGATGAGAAAGAAGAAGAGGGGGAGCCAGCAGCAGTATCAAATTCATCAGTGATAGCCACTGGAATAATTGACATGTTTCTGTGAGCTCTTGTTTTTCAGGCATCGTTGTGGAAAAGTGCTGGTGCTATGTGGTACTCAAATGTTAGAAAAATCCTCCACGTGAGAATAAATAAATAGATAAGCAGGTTATGGAAAACACCGCTCACCGTAATAATGTGGGACTAGGGTGTGGGAAGCTGTGTTCTGTGTGTGTCCGATTAGCTGCCGTTGAACTGCGAATCTATGCTGACGTGCTAAATTTCAAACCAAGCCGGTGTGTTGGACGCGTGGTTTGCAAGGCATGCCAGTAATCAAAAAACAAAAGAGACCACTCCAGCTCACCGCTACTCCCTTCACCAGGTGCTCAGTCCTCAGTGTCACCACTGTATCCACATGACAAACTCAGCAACTGGACGGCACTTCTGGAAAACGTTTTGCTGCAATAAATGTTTTTCCAGAAGTGCCATCCAGTTGCTGAGTTTGTCACTTGCAAGGCATGCCCTGTATGAAAATTTTGCAGCTTGAGTTTCTCAGCGTATAAAGGTGGAAGTGTGTCAGCGGTTCATCCCTTCCACTCTGTATGTGGCAGGGCTGCCGCTGATTGGTCCTAACTGTCAGTCACTCGGTTAACCCACAATTGGAACAAGAGTAGTCAAATTGGGACTCCCACGTGGTTGTGGCACGCAGCTGCAGGCCCGGACTGGTAATCTGTCCGTTCGGGAATTTGCCCGAACGGCCGCTCTATCCTGTGATGAAGTGGGCCGGGCGCTGCACTTATCTGCTATTAGAAGGAAAATATATTTTACGAGCAAGGAGCGCACAGTTCACATAGTTGAAGTGCGCACGCCGAAGCTATTTCCAGAGGGAGGGGGAGAGAGAGCGAGTGAGCGTGGAGGAGGTAATACTTTATTTAGCTTTACTGATAAGAGTGTTGCTACGGAACGCATTTTAGGATATAATGCGTTTGGAGCATGCGTGACTACAAAGGCAAACAATGCGCTATGGAGAAGGCATAGGACAACGCATGCAGCAAAGGTAATTAGGCGCATGATGTCCTAAAATGCATTCCGTATGTTGCACATCTCTTTCCCTGCCTCTGACTGCTCCGTTTAGGGTCTCCCTCACAAGCTGCCTCCAGTTGTCTGTTTGATTTCGGACAGTCCCTCTCCAGTCTTGCCCCCCCCCCTCACAGTCACCCACTGTCTCAAGTTTCACAGCTCCTCATGTCAGCTCTGTCCAGCTTCCTCCTTTCACGGTGCTTCTCCAATCTCCCTCCCTGCTTGCAGGGTCCCTCTCTGCTCTCAGGCCCCCCTCCCTGTAACACATTCTCTCGCTCCCCCCTCCTACTTTCAATCCCGAGTCTTGTTCTCTGTCCTACTCCCCCTCCTCCGATCTATCTCCTTTACCTGCTGCAACTGATGACATAAACCATGGCAAGCAAGAAGGCAAGGGCAGAACACAGCAAAGAAATTCAAATAAGTAATCAGCCCCCCAAAAAAGAGGGAAACATAAGCAGAAAGCTGAAATCAGGGGAGGGGGGTGGTCTTGGCAAAGGCATAGCATATTAATAAGTGTCGTTTAGTAATATGTAAGCAAAGCCATTCTTTACATTTTAAGGCACCTACAAACTGTAAATTATAATTCATAATGTACCCCCTAATTTATAAAGATAAGTGATCACCTCGGAGTTATGCGGTGCTTTTATATGGTCACATAACTCCTCGGTGACTTATAATATCTTTATAAATTACAGTAGGGGGTACATTATCCACTATATAATATATATGTATAAATATATATATATATATATGCATATGAAATATGCGTGTGTGTAAGTAAAAGACCAGCACGCATTTATGTGTGGGCTGCTTTGATTTTTTTGCCAGGGCTGCTTTTTACTCCCAGTCCGGCCCTGCGCAGCTGAATATATAAAAGAAAAAAATGGTGCAGCCAGATATTATTCTGAAATTAATACAAATCCCACCTAATGTGTAGATTGATCCAAGTGTATAAACCCTGGATTTTCCACAAGAAAGTTGATATGGCAAATGTCAGCACAGTATGCTAATGAGCTGAATGTAGCAAACACAAAAAGCAAATATAAGCACAAAGGTGCCCAATAAATGTGGAGTACTCACCAAGGTGAAGCAGTGGCCCAGGTGATCCTGCTGTAATATAACTACCATTACTTTGCACAAAACATTATGGTGCCTTGAAATGAGGGGGATCATGTATGAAAAGTTTTGTAATTTCTACATGGTCAAACTGAAATATATGCAAATAACTTTAATGTCTGGAATGGGCAATTTAATCACATCTGGATTGTTTGATTTAAAAATTTACACTCAGCAGACAGGTAAATCAAAGAAAAATGTGTCTTTGTTACAAATATTATGGAGGGCACTATATATAGATACCTTACTCTCTTAAAGGACATGGAAATCTTCCTTTTATGGAGGAGTGGGAAACAGACATAAGTAACCAGTTAAAACTGAAGCTGTGGGGAAAAAATTGGATTTGAAGGGAAGAAATGCTTCCAGAACACTAGTCTGACAGATGCCTATAAGGTCTCCTCTCCTATTCTACAGGTATATGAGCCAGTGCTCTATACTAGAGTTCAAAGTCCAAAACATAAAATATTATTTTTCTCTGGTTGTGATTACAAAGACCTCTGTTGAGGCAGTGTAGACTTTTGGGAAAATATATTGTTAAAACAATATGTTTCCTATCATATCACAGCCCCCATTTGTTTCAGTGCACATGTGAACACATAAATTCCTCCAGATAATTTTTGTGTGAGCAGATAATTTCCTCCAGCAAACAAATATACACATAAGTAATGAATTATACTAAATTCATTCTTTTTAATTCATCTTTTCTATTGTATAGTACTGATATACAGCATTTTACAGAAATTGCTTGCGCCAGTGGCTGCCCCAGCAAAGCTTTCAATCCAAGATCCATTTCACATTTACACATCACACATGCACTATGGTCAGTTCCATTAAGATTCAACTGACCTGCATGTTTTTTTGTTTTGTGTAGATGAAACAGAGCTCCTCGCTCAAACCCACTCATAACATACAGAACATACAAATTACCTGCACTGGTTAGAGCTGAACTCAGGGCCCAGTGCTGCAAGGCTGTAGTACAGAAAAACTTAATGTAAAAATCTGGATCCATAAGCAACTTTTTCAGCCTTGATTGCTTATGTGACTTTTTTCCTGTAAACTACAAAACATCATAGAGGACCTTTTTGGGTCTGTTTCAGCAATACATACAGCTCCTAAAATCTGGGTGTACTCCAGACCTCACAAATATTTTAAGGTGGGGAGAATGTACAGTAAATTCCCATGCCAGAGTTTACAAAATTACCTTCTTATATAGGCTCAATTGAGTAAATGGGAGCCACGCCTGACTGACAGTGAGAATGAGATTTGGAACTTAATAATATTTGCGGAACTGTTACAGGGAGGTCATGTCGCTGAGCTATATGGCAACTGACCAAATGTTGCACTGCAGAGCAGTGGAACCTGAGCCAATGAAGCCTAACAGAACAGTAACACCAAAAAATGAGTGTGTGTTAAATTAATGGAAATATCATGTAGTGTTGCCCTGCACTGGTAAAACTGATGTGTTTCAAAAACACTACTACAGTTCATATAAACAAGCTGCTGTGTAGCAATGGCAGAAACTGGAAAAAGGCTATATGGCACAGGTTAAATAATGGATAACAGATAACACCATTTTGTTCTACAAAGCTTATCTGCTGTGTAACCTGAGCCTTTTCTCATTTGAATGTCTGCCCCATGGCTACACAGCAGCTTATTTATATAAACAATAGTAGTGTTTCTGAAGCAAACCCACCAGTTTTACAAGTGGAGGGCAACACTGCATTTTATTTTTATTACTTTAAACCACTTTTATTTTTTGATGTTACTTTTCCTTTAACCATGTCTTTGCACCACTCCGGTGGATTTACTTTTGGCCATGATAGCTTGCTTGTTTGGGACAAGAAACTGGAAGGCAAAGATCATCCTATTGTATTTCCAGTAGGGGCATATCTGTATTAAAAGCTATTTGCTGTGATCGTAAATATGCAGTGATCACTGTCTGGCAGTGCCAGACAAAACTATATTATGCCTATACATTAGGATAAAGATAAGGCTTTATGCCCACATCAATTTTGTTTTAGTTCCTTTGAGTTCTTTTTATGCGCTTTATTTGCTTTAGTATCCATTGGCTGACACTGCCCACTTAAGTAACAAGACAGTAGTTCTCTGACACCTCTCCTGAAGGTTTCAGCTGCCTAAACAGAAGCACCATGTTTCACTTAATGATAGATATGAGAGTAGCACCCAATAGGAAAACCCCAAGTCCTGCCATGACTCCAGATTACATTGAGTAATATAAACAATAGCTTAACTGAAAGCAGTTCCATTGTGAAGTGCTGGTTGTTTCTAAAAGTGCATAATCAGACGAAATGACTGAAATCACTGCCTATACACCAATATTACAATTAAAAGCTACTCCTCTGTAGACAATTCTTGATACCTTGATTAAACTACTAGACTGAGAATTGCAGATTATGCTTGGCCAAACAGTAACGTGTCTCAGCAGGTGACTAATCTTCGTGTACCAAGTGTTCCTGTCTCTCAACCTCCCTAGCCTTCTGTTTTTGTTAAACCTACTGGTGCCACCAGGATGAGTAGGTAAGTGACAATTTGTTACACATTGTAAGGAATCCTTACCCTGGTGGTCTAGTGGTGGTGCAGCGAGGACGCCCGCCGCACCGTCCTTCTCCTTCACTGCCGGCTTCCTAATGTGTGCCGCGCGTGCACTTCCGGGTTTTATAGGCGCATGCGCGCTGGCGCGATTACGTCAGGGCGCAATGGCGTGAAATTCAAATAGGATTTAAAGGGACATTTTCTCTTTATGTCATTGCCCGTGATAGGATTCGTTCCTGGTGCTGTTAGCTATTGCTATTCTGTTTGAATCTGTTTCTGATTATCTGTTTTGACCCCTGCCTGGCTGTTTGACTACTCTGATCTCTGGAACCTGACCCTTGCCTGAAACCGACCTTGATTTTGTTTAACCCCTCTGTTCGACATTCTGGTTTGACCTCTGCCTGTTATTCGACTATGATTCTGCGTCGTCCCATCTGATTGACTAATCAGTTTTTGACCCTTGCCTGTCTGACGATTCTAGCTATCTGCCTGCCTCGACCCGGCCAGTCTGACCGCGAATCTGTCTTACGTTGTTGTACCACGACCTTCGGCCTAACTGACTTTAATAACTGTCGTGCCCCTTTGCTTGCCAGAACTCCTTGCCTTGCTCCTCTTGAAAAGTCCAGGTGGCATCTGAGTACACTGAGGGCTCCTCCCGCTACTGGTGAAGCCGAGACCAGGGAGCTTGGCACTAGTTCTGGTTTAGGGTGCCGACCGTGACATTATCACGGGCCATGGAAGACGAAGGTCATGCCGATGCTGCTGCTGCTGCTCCGTCCACTCCAACCACTACCGAAGCGCTTCTTACCAGTCTGCTACAGCGCTTAGAGGATCAGGAGCAAAAACAGAATTATCTCCTGCAGGGTTTTCACAACTTAACCCGCCAGTTGGAGACTCCGCAAGCTCTTCAGCAGCTGCCTGTTCCTATGGGTTCTCCTGCCATGTGGGGTAACACTGCTAAGCCCCGTGAACCCAAGATTGCATTCCCTACAAAATTCAGTGGGGACAGAACCCAATTTTTTGTCTTTAAAGAGGCATGCAAATTGTATCTTAGTTTTTTCCCACACACATTTTCAACTGGTGAGGAAAAAGTAAGGTTTGTGATGACCCTGTTACAGGGTGATCCCCAAATTTGGGCCCTTAGATTGCCCTCTTCTGATCCTGCCCGTTTTTCCTTAGATACGTTCTTTAGCACCATGGCGATACTCTACGATGACCCGGATCGTGCATCCTCGTAAATTCGTAAATTACGCCAGGGAAAACGGGGATGCTGAGGTGTATTGCACCGAGTTCCACCGGTGGGCAGTTGAAACTGGCTGGAACGACACAGCTCTTTGCAGCCAGTTCCGTATTGGGCTTTCTGACTCTATTAAAGATAGCATTGTGAATTACCCCTTGTCGTCCAATCTGGATGATCTCATGTCCCTAGCCATTCAGATCGATAGGAGGCAAAGGGAAAGAAGGGGTGAAAGGGGAAATTCAAATTTTTCTGGGGTTTCTAATTTAAAACCTAACTTGGTGACCAATGTTAAGTCTTCTGATTTCTCTGTGTCTTCACCTCAGGAGGAGCCTATGCAATTAGGTCTATCACATCTTTCTCCTGAGGAAAAGACACGCAGGCGTACCCTTGGGCTGTGTATATATACTGTGGGGATAAGGGTCATTTCCTTAAACAATGTATTAAGAGGCTGGGAAACGACCAAGCCTAAATGGAGAAGGGGAGCTCCATTTGGGTGCAGGCGTTTCCTCTCCCCAATTTGCCTCCAAGGTTTTGTTACCAGTTAAACTGTCCTGGCCTACGGGCTCTGTGAATAAGTCCGCTTTTTTGGACTCTGGGGCGGAGAGTAATTTTTTGGATGCCGCTTTCGCAGCCAAACATGGCATTTCTTTGGTCCCTCTGTGTACCCCCATGAGAATTTTAGCGGTAGACAAAAGACCCCTAGGGTCAGGTATTGTTAACAAAAAAACTGTCTTCCTATCTTTGTGTATTAACAATGCTCACTACGAGTAGATAGCCCTTTTTCTTATTGAAGGTGCCTCTTCTCCTCTTATTTTGGGGTTATCCTGGCTCCAGGTTCATAATCCCCATATTGATTGGGTTATGGGGGAGATTTCTCAGTGGGGTTCAAATTGTGGGGGCGTCTGTATTCCTCCAATAATAGCAACTACCTCACTAGAGGGTTTACCTGCAGCCTATTCGGCATATGCCGACGTCTTTTCTAAGAAAGCTTCAGAAATCTTACCTCCACATAGACAGTATGACTGTCCCATTGACCTAGTTCCAGGTTCCTCTCCTCCTCGTGGTCGTACTTACCCTCTTTCTTTACCTGAAGCCCAAGCTATGAGGGACTATATCAAAGAAAACCTTGAGAGAGGTTTCATCTGGCCCTCTAATTCTCCTGCCGGTGCTGGGTTTTTCTTTGTGGGTAAGAAAGACGGTGGTCTTCGTCCTTGTATAGACTACAGGGGTTTAAATAAAATCACCATTAAGAACCGCTACCATCTTCCTCTAATTTCTGAGCTATTTGACCAGGTTAAAGGTGCCCAAGTCTATACCAAGCTTGATCTTAGAGGTGCTTACAATCTCATTCGTATTAGAGAGGGGGATGAGTGGAAAACGGCATTTAACACCAGGGACGGCCACTACGAATATTTAGTAATGCCCTTTGGGCTCTGTAACGCCCCCGTTTGTCAATGACATCTTTCGAGATCTGTTGGGGGTATTCGTAGTGGTCTATCTTGACAATATTCTTATTTTCTCTTCCAATCTAAGTACACATCGTAATCATGTTTGTGAAGTCTTACAAAGGCTAAGGGAAAATAATCTTTATGCGAAACTGGAGAAATGTACCTTTGAGGTCTCTTCTGTTCAATTTTTGGGGTTTATTATTTACAACAATGGTCTAGAAATGGATCCAGGCAAGGTGAGAGCTGTCCTGGATTGGGCCCAACCCCTTTCGTTTTGTGCAGTTCAAAGATTTCCTGGTTTCGCCAACTATTATCGTCAATTCATTAAGAATTTTTCTCTTATCGTGGCCCCCATCACAAATTTAACTAAGAAGGGCGCTGATCCCAGTATATGGCCTCTTGAAGCCTTACAAGCTTTTGAAACCCTCAAAAGGGAGTTCAGTTCTGCCCCTATTCTTCTACACCCTGATTCTGCTCTTCCCTTCATTGTGGAGGTTGATGCTTCTGAGGTGGGAGCGGGGGCAGTCCTTTCTCAAAGGCACCCGATAACCAACAAATTGCATCCCTGTGGCTTTTTCTCTAAGAAGTTTTTACCTGCAGAGGTAAATTATGACATAGGGAATAGGGAATTGTTGGCTGTCAAATTGGCCTTTGAGGAATGGCGGCATCTGTTAGAGGGTGCAAAACATGTGGTGACTGTCTATAGAGTCCATAAAAACTTACTTTATATTGAGTCTGCTAAACGCCTGAATTCTAGGCAAGCCAGATGGGCTTTATTCTTCTCATGGTTTAATTTCTCTTTAACTTTCAGGCCTGGTTCCAAAAATACCAAGGCGGATGCACTCTCTAGGAGTTTTGAATCTATTCCCTCCGACTCTAGTGAGTGTACTCCTATCATCCCCAAAGAATTAATTTTGGCCACTTTAGAATCTGACCTTTCCTCCCTGTTACTTCCTTTACAAACATCTGCTCCTTCTGATACTCCCCCTGGGAGATGGTTTGTTCCTGAGGAGCTTAGGGAGCAGGTTTTGAAGGAGGTTCATGATTCTAAAATGGCGGGACACCCGGGGGTTGCTAAAACTGTTTCTCTATTGTCCCGTCATGTTTGGTGGCCTTCTCTCAAACAGGATACCAAAACATTTGTCAACTCCTGTCCAATCTGTCAAAGGTCTAAGTCATCTCATCATCTGTCCCAGGGTCTGTTAAATCCCTTACCCATCCCAGAGAAACCTTGGTCCCACATTTCCATGGATTTTATTGTTGAGTTGCCCCCTTCTCAGGGTAAGACTGTGATCTGGGTGGTGGTCGATTGGTTCAGTAAAATGGCTCATTTTATTCCTCTTCCACATCTCCCTTCTGCTAAAACCCTGGCTGACTTATTCATTACTCATGTTTTTAAATTTCATGGTTTTCCTGAAAATATTGTTTCTGACAGGGGGGTTCAGTTTGTTTCAAAATTTTGGCGTGCTTTCTGTTCTCTGGTTGGAACCGAATTATCTTTTTCCTCTGCCTATCACCCCCAAACGAATGGTCAAACCGAAAGGGTAAACCAGTCCCTTGAACAATATCTTAGGTGCTATGTGTCCGATAATCAATCTACATGGTCCAAACTGTTACCCTGGGCGGAATTTGCATACAATAATGCTACCCATTCCTCCTCAGGAGAGTCTCCTTTCTTTATTGTCAATGGGTTGCATCCCAAAGCATTTTCTTTTTCTGGCTCTAATTCCCCTGTACCCTCTGCCAATTCCTCTATTCTTAAATTTTCTGCATTATAATCAATCTACATGGTCCAAACTGTTACCCTGGGCGGAATTTGCATACAATAATGCTACCCATTCCTCCTCAGGAGAGTCTCCTTTCTTTATTGTCAATGGGTTGCATCCCAAAGCATTTTCTTTTTCTGGCTCTAATTCCCCTGTACCCTCTGCACAATTCCTTGTCCGCAGCTTCCCTTGCTCAAAAAAGAGCTGCTGACAAATCTCGTAGGGAAGCACCCCAATACAAGATGGGGGACTTAGTATGGTTGTCTTCAAAGAACATCAAGCTGAAGGTTCCCTCTCCAAAATTGGGTCCCAGATTCATTGGTCCATACCCCATCATTGCAATAATCAATCCATCCTCTGTACGTCTTCAATTACCTGCTAATTTTAAAATTTCTAATTCCTTCCATGTTTCTCTTAAAACCTGCCACTAATGTTCGTCATTTGTCTGTTCCTCCCCCAGTGTTGGTTGAAGGTCAGTCTGAATATGAGATCCAAGAGTTCCTTGATTCCCGCCTGGTGCGAGGTAAGCTACAATATCTTACTAGGTGGAAGGGCTTCGGTCCTGAGGAGAACTCTTGGGTCTCAGTTGATGACATCAAGGCTGACCGCCTCAGGAGGCAATTCCATGCTAAGTTTCCCGAGAAGCCTGGGGGTCCAGTGGCCCCCCCTGGAGAGGGGGGTAATGTAAGGAATCTTTACCCTGGTGGTCTAGTGGTGGTGCGGCGGGGACGCCCGCCGCACCGTCCTTCTCCTTCACTGCCGCCTTTCTAATGCGCGCCGCGAGCGCACTTCTGGTTTTTATAGGCGCATGCACACTGGCGCGATTACGTCAGCGCGCAATGGCGCGAAATTCAAATAGGATTTAAAGGGACATTTTCTTCTATGTCATTGCCCGTGATAGGATTTGTTCCTGGTGCTGTTAGCTATTGCTATTCTGTTTGAATCTGTTTCTGATTATCTGTTTTGACCCCTGCCTGGCTGTTTGACTACTCTGATTTCTTGAACCTGACCCTTGCCTGAAACCGACCTTGATTTTGCTTAACCCCTCTGTTCGACATTCTGGTTTGACCCCTGCCTTTTATTCGACTCCGATTCTGCGTTGTCCCATCTGATTGACTACCCGGTTTTTGACCCTTGCCTGTCTGACGATTCTAGCTATCTGCCTGCCTCGACCCGGCCAGTCTGACCACAAATCTGTCTTAAGTTGTTGTACCACGACCTTCGGCCTAACTGACTTTAATAACTGTCGTGCCCCTTTGCTTGCCAGAACTCCTTGCCTTGCTCCTCTTGAAAAGTCCAGGTGGCATCTGAGTACGCTGAGGGCTCCTCCCAAAGCCAAAGGCGGTCACACTACTGGTGAAGCTGAGCCGAGACCAGGGAGCTTGGCACTAGTTCTGGTTTAGGGTGCCGACCGTGACACACATTTATTAAAACTTGAATTTATCTTATTTTTATTTAACCAAGTTCAATCAAACTCTCTTCCATGATTTTATCTTATTTATCAATAAAATAACTCGAAAAAGTCGTGTCGTGAGTCGTGTCGTGAGTTTTGCCCAAAAAACCTTGACTAGAAAAAAAATCAAGTTTAGCAAATAACCCCCATAGTAATGAGTAAATCTGTCCTGTTTTGTTCACATAAAACAGCAAAAATTCACAAAATGTATTGAAGTCAAAGGCCATTTTTATTTTGCAGCAACTTTTTCCATTCCACGGCAACTGTTTTTTGGCAACAACTTTTTCAGTGAAAAATGTTACTTGTTACATATCTAAGATTGCTTACATCATTACCATATGACTGTGAATGCACACCCTTAAGCTGCCCTCTCTGGGAACGCAGTGGTCCTCTTTTTAATAACTTTGCTACCTTCTTAACAACCTTCCGTAAGATTTGTCATGTTCAAGATTCTGTGATAAATGAATCTACTCAGGAATGAATCTGCTCAGGAAAATGAGACCTGCTCAAGGTTTTCAGCATTCAGTTGAACCATTGCTGATGAGACCTCCTGGAATAAAGTGGTCTTGGTGGTTGTCTTTGTGTCCCAAAAATGAATTTGCTACTCAGGATTTACCTGCAGTTTCTTGATTTTTAGTCCCATGCTCAGATCAGAATTCACGTAGTGAGCACTTTGGTAGAGAGGTCCCGAAGTGGATGGCCATAGTGAGACACTAAAGAGCTGGTTTATCAACATTTATTACAGAGATTCACGTTTCTTTTTAGCTAAAACTCACAAATTTGAATTACATTTTCAAAAACAAAACTTTTAGAGATTAAGCACCAAAAACTTGAAGAATTTGTATGTAAAAAGTCAGCATCTGACATCTGCTAAGTTCATGTAGAAGTTTCTCTAATTATTTTGGGAGGTGGGAGATCCATTGAAAATGATGAGTAGAATACAAATTCAGATTTTTTTCATGTTTTATTAGATTATGTTTTTTTAGATTACGTTTTTTTTAATATATGCAAATGAATTTTGAGTATATTTGAAATAAAAAAAAACTGTAAAATTGCATTTTTGTGCATGTGCATAAAGAGCAAGCCAGGACACTGGCTTATTATGCACCACAGATCCTTATTGGCCAGGAATTGGAAAAAAATGCACGCTGTTAACTATGGGGGACATACAAACTTAAACAAAATATATCCGCCTCTATGACTATGTTTTTTACTTGCTGTCAACTTTCTAAATATTTGGCTAAACATATATATTTTGGACCAATCATTCCATGTTTTGCTGGGTCTAGAATAGTTCATTAACTGGGTCCTTTAACAGTAAGGATTATTTAGACAAAAATATCTGGTGTGGGTTGAGGTGGGAAACCTGGTAATTTCAAAATGGTTTAATGTCAGTTTCATGTGGTTGACCCATTCTGGGCCCACTGTCTTGTCCATTTGGAAATTAACAGGCGAGCTGCCCTGAGCTCTAGTACGTTTATGTGATCTAGCTTTTCTTCTGGAGACCACCACCCTTTTACAGCTTTTGCTCTGGAGAGCCTACTAGAGAAGCATCTGTTGTTAAGACTAGTTCTGGGGTCTGTTGTACTATGAGAGAAGGAGTGGGATCCTATATGGTTAGCCACGTTTTTAAGTCATTCTGGGACAGTAAATATTCTCTCCACTGCTTTTCGTTTTGTAGGTGATAGTTGTAACTGTAGGTATCTGCAGTATAGTGGGGCTTGATGAAAGCCCGGAGAAAGTGACACTAGTTGGCCTATAGGAGCTGCTAGCTTCCAAAGAGAGAACTGTCTCACAGTCAGGACCTTCTGAACTAGTCTGGAAACTTTATGAATTTTCTGTGGCAGAACCTTTAAGGTCAGGTGTGTAGTATTAAGGATGAACCCCAGAAAGGGAATCCGTTGGCAAGATTCTAAGACTGATTTTGCTGTACTTACTAGAAATTCTAGATTTGAGAAAAGTTTGAGAATTTCAACTCTTTTCTAGATTAATAACTCTCTGTCCTGATGAACCACAAATTAATTGTTGAGGTACACCAGGTAGGTAATTCCTTGTAGGCGCAGATGACCTACTACTTGCCTTCATCATTCTGGTGAAAGTGTAAGGAGCATTTGAAAAGACAAATATCTTGACATTCCATTGAAATAAATCTGTTCCCCATTGGAACCAAAGAAGCCTTTGATGTGGGGGTAAATGGGTACAGAGTGAAAGGCAACTTTTGAATCTATTTTTATGGCCCATTGGCCAGTACATAAAATGGTGGGAAGGTCTTTTCAACCTTCCATCCTGAAACTCTAAGGTTTGATGAAGGAATTCAACTTTTTTAGGTTCAGAACTGGACGTAATGAGCCATCTTACTTTCTGACCGGGAAAATAGGGCTTACCCAGCCTCTCTTTGATGGGTCTACTTGGGAGATCTTTCCTGCATGAAGGGCTGTCAGCAAGACTTAGTTTAATGGATAAGGGGTGTGTGAAATGCTGGATTGAAAGGGAAACTTTATTAATGGAAAGGCTAAGCCTCTCCTGACAATCCACAATACCAAAAGGTCTGAAGTAATCTCTGGCCATTGTGTTATTCTGCCCAAAACAGAATGATGAAAACCTACCTGGTTTCTTCTTGGAGAAATTTCCCTTGGCGGGAAAACGGGACCTGTTCTGAAAGGTCCACTGATATGAGTCCTGTCCAGACTGAGACGACTCCTGGGCTCTTGAAAAACATCCCTCCTTACGAATGGATTTAGGGGGAAATTTCTTGGCTGATTTAATATCCGCATAGGACTTTTTGGCCTTATAACGGATTTAACCTCCTGAATGAAATCTGGGTAAAAGAGGTGAGGAGTAGAAGTTTTGGGAAACTCTAAAGACTTTGGAGCCAGAGCAGCCAATCCTGCTGACTTAAGGAGGCATGCCCTTCTTATGTTACTAACATGGTTAAAAGTCTGCCCAACAATTAAGGCCGCCATGGAAATTGCCTGAAGCATAGCAAACCTAGAGGCCAGGAGTGTGGCTCTAGGAAGGAATTTGGTGTCCGGACCTTCCTGTTCTGCCTTTACTAGCATCAGAGCTAGTGGACCAATTGCATCAGCGATCTTAAATTATATGTTACGCAAAGATCGGTCTATTATGTTGGCCTTAAGTGCCTGGTTACCCAATATAGAGAATAATGCAGGGTCTAACTCTGGTGCCACGAGCTCTGATGAATTGGGTATGCCAACATGTGATCAGAGTGTAAGCTCATCCTCACTGACTAAAGGTGTTATAAAACCTTAGTGCAGGAAATTGTATACTTCAGTGTCTTTATCAATGCACCAATGTTTTGCTGTGAGCTTAGCTGAAGGTTGTTGGCCCTGCAAATTAACTCTCATCATTTGCATATAACTACACTCTCCAGAGGTATATGAAAGGTTAACTTCCTCAGACTCCCATTCAATTAGCTTTGAAGTGGGGGACAAAGTTCAGTCATCTAACATATTAAAGGGCATGTAAAGGCAAAAATATAAAATCCCATTTTTACTTTCTTTAATGAAAAAGAAATCTATCTCCAATATACTTTAATTAAAAGATGTCTACAGTTTTTATCATAAACCTGACTGTATGCAGTGCAATTCCCCCTTCTTTTACTGCTGTTGATAAGAATTGTCAGATGGTCCCCAACTGCTGTGCAGGTAAACGATCATACTTTCAAATGGCAGGGGGAGCCCCCCCACCTTACTTCCCAGAACTCAAGCAGCATTGTTGGATTCCCTGTAGAGATTTGTATCCAGAGACGCAGTGCAGTCTCTATATTATGATTATTAATCAGTCTTGCTGTATTGGCTTCTATGGCAGATATTATTTGACTTGTGCTGTTTTGATAATTTATGACGATCCCTAAGCTTAACCTCCCAACTGAAGCCCAGACCACACTGAGCATGTGCGAGTCTTGATATTGCAGAAATGTCTAACAAAGTTACAAGATGACAGCCCCCTGCGCCAACTTTGAAAGCATAAATCATTTGTCTTATTAGGCTGCTGGTGCAGTAAGTTCATGTTTATATTTAGTATACATAATACAGCATTTCTAACATTATTCTATTTTAGACTTTAGTTGCCCTTTAAGGCCTGCGGATACTGACCTCCCAGCACGTGAGCAGGTGCAGCTAGAGCTACCCAAATGGGCCACTTTGGCTGAAGAGCTCCCCTGTGCAAGTCTATTATTCTTGCCTCCAAATGGAGCAGAGATGTGTTTTTAGTAGATGAAATCCCTTAACAGCACAGTTACTTCCCTATTAGGGTTGTCAGGAGAAGAGTACCCTGGAGAAGAGGATATCATTCTGCACTCAATCCTCTTAAACTCTGGCTTTTGTATCTGAACCTCCCCTGTAGAGGAAGAAGGAACAGTCTGAAACTCAGGAGACAGCACCATGGAGTATTTTGCAAATATAGTAACTGAGTCCTCCATCTTGTGCTGAGGTAAAAAAAATCTAACATCCAGTTCGGATTCCCTGCCCACCGGCCTGCTGTGACCTAATTATGGTCAGAGCAGGCATCCACCAATCAGGAGGCATCCGTGTGCTGCCTCCCATACCAGGAAATTAAGGTAGGAGGACCCAAACTGGATGCTGTGGGTAAGTTAAACTTTCCCAGCCCTTCTCTGGATGGCTGCCACCATCTCCCACTAGCTGTTGCTAGGTGGCAATTCCTCAAGGAGGAACAAAAAGAGTCCTTGATGAACTGGAAGCCTAATTTCATACAGTTTACAGACATATTCTCCTTTATATACCAAAGGCTCTGTTGCTTTTCTTACAAAGCCAATCACAGTGTGCTGAATTCTGGGGCTATTTTCCATAGAGGGCTGTTCTATACCTCCAAACATTTCTTTGAAACTTTAGGTCTAATGTGGCATGGTCATACAGTGTTATTAGAAGCCACAGGCCAAATCTACCCAAGTTCCACACAGATTTACCTAAGCCCCTTTCATTCTCTGAGTCCCTGAATCCATAGTGTGTCACCTTAACAGGGACAGCTGGACTTCCGGTTTGGCACCCACGGAGATGGAAGTGCAGGGATAAAGCTCCTGCTAGCTAGGGTCTAAAATCTGCCATAAGAAGCTGTTTCCCCGCCTAAAGCATGCTTTTACCAGTCCCGGGTGTCTGAGGTGGCCTCGAGTGAGCAAGGAGAGGCGGTCTTCCTGGTGCCCAGACCTACACACACTTTGCGTTAGTGTCTGCATTAATTACAGCAGGGCCAGCCATTGCTGCTGTCATGTGGTGAGATACCCTTACACTGCTCAAAGAACCGCTTTGTGCTCTGTCTTCCCGGGAAGTTTGTTTGTGGTTCTTGGCTCTGTTTACCAAGGGGTCTGCATTAGGTGAGGAGAGGCTACCATCCTGGTCAGGGTCGGATTAACGCATAGGCTAACCTCGGCTATAGCCTAGGGGCCCGTTTGTGGTCAGGGGCCCACGGGTTTTTTATTGCAATTTATTTTTATTTAAAAAAAAAATGTATCTGACCCGCGGGACTGCCAAGTCCCTCCCCCCCTGCTTGCTGCCTGGAGTTGGAGACAATTTAGGCAAGGCAGATCTTCTATGCACAGCATTGTCTGTGTGCAATCTCTCTAGCCGGGCTGACTGTCTTCCACTCTTCACTGGAATTGGCGCTCACCAGTGACGTCACTGGTGTACGCCGAAGGCAGACCCGGGAGAGTTGAGCGCGCGCTTGCACACACTTCGTGATCTTGCCAGTTGCCAAGTTGCCTCCTTACAAGTCTAGCTATTAGCTTAGCTAAGTCTTCTGATTTTGCCCAGTTGCCTGCACCTGCGATCTCCTGCCTGTTTCTCTCTCCCTCCGAGCTAGCTAGAAAGCAGGGGGCCCGGGCCAGCCAGCACGGTAGCACCCAGTCCAGAAGCAGTCAGTGGGCAGAGAATTTTTAAATTAAAAACTTAAGGCTCAACTTAAGGCTGAATGAGACAGCAGGTGCAGCTGGCCAGTGGCTATGCTGCTCCACTGGGATCATCAGCATTGGAGCCAGGCAGCAGCTGTGTACCTGCTAATCTGCTATTTTTTAAATATATCAAGCCAGCCAGGCTACTGAGAGTGAGAGGCCAGCATTTAAGTAGCATTCACAGGGGTCAGCCAGCAGCAGGGTACCTTGCCCGGGCCCAGCAGCTGTAGCCAGCCTGCGCCTGAAACAGTCTGTGAAATAATTTTTTCTGTCAGTCTGCACTGCAGCCAGAGAAAAATTGCAGCTTGCAGAAGTAAAATAATGTTTGTAGCCTGCAGACAGTGAAATAATTTCTGCAGACAGAAATTTCAATGTTGATACATTTAAAGTCATGCACCTGGGATGTAAAAATATCCACTTATACCCTTAATGGGACTGCACTAGGCAAATCCATAATGGAGACAGCGCTTGGAGTCCTTGTAGATAATAAACTTGTCTGTAGCAAGCAATGCCAGTCAGTAGCATCAAGGGCAAATAAGGTCCTGCCCTAGAAGGGGGCCTTGTGGAAAGTGTAGCCTAGGGGCCTCACATGCAGGGCCGGACTGGGAGTAAAAAGCAGCCCAGGCAAAAAAAATCAAAGCAGCCCACATGTATCTAAACACGCAAAGGTCTTGTACTCATCCATATTGGGGTAAAACTGCAAAAAATTATGTGCATAAAGAGCTTTCTTTCTCGCTTAAGTGTAATTAATGTCAAATATGTTAAAGATTCTGCAGCCCTGTGCCTTTATAAGGTCACGTAACCCCTCAGTGACTTCTAATATCCTAATCATTTACAGTAGGGGGTACATTATCCCTTATTAAACATGAGTGATACTCAGAGTTCCCTGTATAACTCAGCCTACAGCCTTGTGCCTTTATATGGTCACAGAACCCCTCAGTGACTTCTAATATCCTTATCATTTACAAGAAATATGATCATCATGAGATTCTCACAGGGAACAGGCTGACAGCAAAGGCTTCTGGGATTGTTTTGCTCAAGTCCCTCACTTAGCACCAACATTTGTTCAGGACCGCTGTACCAATGGAATCCTAGGGCCCATCACCTCCATGGGCAGCAACCCCCAACATCACTGGAATACCACATTATTGATCATTAGGGATCCACTATTTTGGATTCGGCTGAAGCCCCCGAATCCTTTTGAACCGAATCCAAACCATAATTTGCATATGCA
Source organism: Xenopus laevis (assembly GCF_017654675.1). Classification (NCBI taxonomy): domain Eukaryota; kingdom Metazoa; phylum Chordata; class Amphibia; order Anura; family Pipidae; genus Xenopus; species Xenopus laevis. Next base: position 82,238,972 of record NC_054373.1, on the reverse strand, counting down.
AAATGTTTTTACTTCCTTGTTTTGTGATGAAAAGTCATGATTGCTACTAAAAAAGGCTGAATCCTAAACCGAATTCTGGATTGATGCATTCCCTATTGATAATAACGATAAATCTTTTAAGGGGTGGTTAACCTTTAAGGTAACTTTTATTATGTTATAGAACGACCAATTCTACGCATTTTTTCAATTGGTTTTCATTATTTATTTTTTATACTTTTACAGTTATTTGCCTTTTTCTTCTGAATCTTCCAGGTTTCAAATGGGGGTCACTCACCCCATCTAAAAAAACAAATGCTCAGTAAGACTACAAATGTATTGTTATTGTTACTTTGTATTCCTCATCTTTCTATTCAGGCCTCTCCTATTCATATTCCAGTCTCTTATTCAAATCAATGCATGGTTGCTAGGAGAATTTGGGACTTAGCAACCAGATTGCTGAAATTGCAAACTGGAGCGTTGCTGAATAAAAAGCTAAATAAGTCAAAAACCCCAAATAATAAAAAATTAAAAGCAATTGCACATTGTCTCAGAATATCACTGTCTACATCATACTAACAGTTAATTTAGAGGTGAACAGCCCCTTTAATTTGCCCCTACCCCTTGGGTCTTGGGTCCTAGCCAGTCCCCTCCCCCCATATTAATATGCCCCTCCCACAAAAATAAATATTCTAACAAGTCCCTGTGTCCCTCATATAAATATTCCCCTCCATACTAATCCGTGAGCCCCTCTGTCCATATATATATATATATATATATATAAATATATCCGCCCCTCATTATTACACACACACACTAATATGCCCCTTCAATAGTAACAGCTACCCGGGCTCTCTCCTGCACCCCAGTCTCCCCTCAGTATCGCTCAGACCCACCAGTACCTGCTCCAGTCACTTCTCCACGTCACGTGATGCTGTTAGCATTTCCCATTGCTAAGAGACACACAGAGACCCGTCAACCAATGGAAGTTAGGCTGTCGATGACGCGCGGTAGCAAGCTATGGCCAATGTAAACGTTTCCTAGTTACAGCTGGCCAACCAAGGCTTGTAACCGACTACCTTAAGATTGACGTGTCTATTCGCTTTTGTGACAGAGTACTCAACAGTGCATTCACAATACAGGCCAATGCGCAGATTGGCACAATCCTTAAAGATAACAGTTCACCTTTATTACCGAACAGTTCTCAGCAGTGTACATTGTATTATTTATGCATATAACATATCAACATCATTCATGCCTATCCATAATATTTCAGTTTAGTATTAAATTGGTAGTCCCTAACTCACCAGGAGCACTTTACTCTGGGTCACCCCTATTTGGGTCCTCCATGTCCGCATTATTAGCCATCCACCCCGACCATATCCTTGTGAAGTGCTGGGGTGTGCCTCTTCTCCTATATATATGCAGTTCTAACTTACATGCATCCTGCATAGCCCCCACCCACGCCTCAACACTTGGGGGGATTTCTGACTTCCAATTTGCAGTTATGAGCCTTCTGGCATGGAATAGTGCTTTAGTTAACAGCTGTTTCTTTTCTGACAGCATGCTTTGATCTGTGGTCACCCCTAGTATGCATAGTACCGGGTCTGCAGGTATCAATGTATCTATGGCTTTGCTCGTATGCCCCAAGACTTGTTGCCAGAACTGTTGCAGTGCTGAGCATTGCCAGAAAGTGTGTATGAGGGATCCAACCTCCGTCTTACATCTGCTGCACAGAGGGGATTGGTCTGGGAACATTCTGTGCAGTTTGTCTTTAGTATAGTAGGCCCTGTGTATCAGATAAAGCTGGAGGAGTTCATGCCTACAGTCCTTTGAGACCAATCGGGGGTTTTGAGTGCTAATTTCCATTGGGTGTCAGTCAAGTCCCCTACATCTCTTTCCCATAGGAGTTTGCTTTTTAAACTAGTGGAGTTCGCCTGAGTAGTAGTGATGAGCTTATATAAGGTTGAAATCTTACATTTCGATGGGCCTTGTTTAATTAGACTTAACACTGGGTCCTCTGCTATGTTTATGTGGGAGAGCCTGTGCACCTTCCCTAGGTATCCCTTTACTCTGTAGTAAGTTAACCATTGGTTTGCAGGTAGGTTGCTCTGTTTTCTAAGAGCTGCAAATGATATCATGTCATCCCCTTCCCAGACGTCTCCAATAGTTACAATACCACATTTCGGCCAGCACTTAGGGGGAACCATTTCGGCTAATTTACCTAGGGCTTTGTTGCCCCAAAGGGGGGTAGCCGGGTCCATTGTCATGTATTTCATGATTTTTTTGGCAGCTGTGTAAGCAGATGTGGATGTTTGGTTTAGTGGGGACCTGTCAGGCTTCAAGGGAATATTTATTAGGCTTTGCCAAGTGGGTAGCTGCTTATTGCTCCCCTGTTGCCAGCTTTTGTAGAGAGGAGTGCACGGCCCATCTGGGGTTAGCGAGCAGACATGTGACAGCTGTGCAGCTAGATATAAGATGTGGAAGTCTGGGAGGGCGACTCCTCTGTCTTGTCTAGGGCGTTTTAGAAGGGGAAGACCTAATCTAGGTCTACCCTTGCCCCAGATGAATTTCCTAATAATTCCGTCTAGTTCTTTAAAGAAGGACCGGGTCAGTGACCTGGGGGAGTGCCACAGCATATATGAAATTTTTGGCTGCACAAACATTTTGATAAGACGTATACGGCCAGCTGGCCCCACTGGCAAGTTGCCCCATGCCGCACACCTACCTTGTACCCAAGTAAGCAGTGGTTTTATGTTTAAGCTTACGTATGAGGACACTGGCAAGGAGATGACCACCCCTAGGTAAGTAAATTGGGGGGCAACTGGTAGGTCACTATTTGCTAGATTTTCATCAGGCTGAGGAGGGTCCACCAGAAATAGGTTTGATTTAGATTTATTGACTCTCAGACCAGAGACCGTGCCAAAGGTATCTGTTAGTCTTATAAGTTCCTTGAGTGACTGGTCCCTGTCTCCCAGGTAAATAATGGTATCATCTGCATATAGCTGCAGTTTGTCTGTTCGGTCCTGTGCCTCCCAGCCCTGTATGTTCGGGTTCTGGCGGACTGCTGAGGCAAAAGGCTCAATTGCGAGGGCGAAGAGCATGGGTGACAGGGGGCAGCCTTGCCGCGTGCCTCTGGAGAGCGGGAAGGGGGATGTGTCCCCGTTTCCTATCCTGAGAGATGCCATAGGGGCTTTGTATAGGAGTTGTATCAGGGCTATGAATTTTGGGCCTATACCAAATGCCAAGACCTTCCACAGATATGGCCATTCTACTGTGTCAAAGGCCTTGGCGATATCCAGCGCAGCAATAGCTCTAGTGCCTGCGTTGGTATAGTCGGAGGTAAGGTTGTATAGCAACCGTCTGATGTTGAGGGCAGTGGTTTTCCCTGGCATAAAGCCCAGCTGGTCCTCCCCAACCAGAGCGGGGACTACTTTCTTTAGGCGATTGGCCATGATCTTGGCAAGGATTTTGACGTCCACTGTCCACTGTCCACTGCTCGCTAACCCCAGATGGGCCGTGCACTCCTCTCTACAAAAGATATCGGCCTATAAGACTCTGGTTGGGTTTGGTCTTTACCCGGTTTTGGGATAAGGGTAATAGCCGCATGGTACATTGAAGCGGGTAAGCGGGATTGCATAATGGCTTCATTATATACCTTCAGTAGGAAGGGGGCCAGGGAGTGGGCATGCTTTTTATAGACCTCAATGGGCAGGCCGTCAGCTCCCGCTGCTTTCCCTGGTGGAAACGAATCAATTGCCTCTTGCAGCTCCACTAAGGAGATGTCTGTTTCTAAGTATTCCCTATAGTCATTGTCTAATGAAGGCAGTGTCACTGATTCAATAAAATGGTCAATTTGCTCAATAGATCCATTCTCCAGGGTGGATTCATACAAGGTGGAGTAAAAGTGGGATAGGGTACTTTTTATTAGAGTGGGGTCTGAGGTCAGCTCTCCCTCACGGGTTTTTAACAAGGTTATTGCTGGAGGGGAGGTTTGTATTCTGGCCAAGTGGGCTAGGAGTTTACCTGCTCTCTCGCCACATTCCTTTACATTCAGTTTCATAAAGCTCAGGGAGTGTTGGGCTTTATCCCTTAACAGTTTAGCGTAAGTGTCCTGAGACACCTGCAGGGCCTGAAAATTTTCTGGGGTCGGGTCTAGAGTTACTGTTAATTCGGCCCGGCTACTTTTTGTTCCAACTGGCTTTGTTGAAGTTTGTGCTGTTTTTTAAAGGCCTTAATCTCTGAATTAAATTGCCCTCTGAGAAATGCTTTTAGGGCATCCCATATAATTAAGTTGTCTGCTGTACCATCATTTGTAGCCAGGAACTCGCGGATCTCATCAGCAATAGTTTGGGAGTTGTCTAGCACATTTAGCCAGTTTGGGTTGAGAGACCAGCGCGGTCTGGAGTGTGTTATTCCCAGTCCCAAGCGAATTTCAAGAGGAGCATGATCTGACACCCCCCTGGCTAGGTATCTCACTTCCTGGAGCTCCGTGAGTGCACCCCGACTTAAGAAAGCTAGGTCAAGGCGAGATAACACAGAATGGGACATGGAATAACAGGAAAACTGCTGCTTGTCTGGGTGCCTGTGTCTCCAGGCCTCTGTGAGACCTGCAGATTCGGTTAGGGCTTTAATGTTCGTATCCTTATCTATGACAACTTGGGAGCGTCTCCTGAGACGGTCTAGTGAACAGTCTAGGGGTGCATTAAAGTCTCCCATGGCTATTACCTCTGCGTGTGGATAGTTTGCTATAAATTCAATGAGTTGTATCAAGCATGTATCTTGGTACGGGGGTGGAATGTAAATACAGGCTAGAATTACCTCTTGGGATTGGATGTAACCATGCATGAATATGTATCTGCCTTTGGGGTCAGTTTTGACAGTTACTGCCCTGAATGGTGTGTTGCGGGAGATAAGAATCGCAACTCCTGATGAGTGGGTGAAGTATTCCGCATGGTAGTACCAGCCCACCCAGGGTTTCTTCAGGGCTAGTGTCCTACTACCAATTAGGTGCGTTTCTTGTAGCATAGTTATGTTTGCCCCAGCTTTCTTAACAAAATCCATAACTAATCTGCGTTTTATACTGTCATTAAGCCCTCTGACATTCCAGCTAAGTAATTGCGTCATTGATCCTTTCTAAAAAATAAATGGCATTGGTACACTTGAGCATCTTGTTTGTTGTCATCCCTGGTTGCAGCTGTTGGACAAATACATCACATTTGAACCTTTTTTGTGAAACATTAACCCCTCTTGACTTATGAACATAAAGCCGTTCCCCCTCCCCACCTGACCAGATCCCCAACTCCTGGCAGATTTGAACCCATAACTTTCAATTCCAGTTAACATACGCATGTGCGTGGGGGGGTGATCGTGTGGCACGTGGCCGGCCTTCTCTCTAGGGCAGAACTTCGCACTGGCCACCTTTATGGACAGTACCACAGTTCCGAAGAGAAAAAAAGGGGAAGTGAGATAAAATAAAAAGACTGAAAAAAAGGGAAACAAAAAGAAAAGAAGTCACTCTGTCCCCCCGATCCCATATCAATCAGAGGGAGTCATTCACTGGGCACTTAGAATGAACACGGAAAGTCATAACACAACAGGAATAGCCGCTGTAGGCTGAGGCCCTTACAACGATAGTCAGAGAGTCAAGCGGCAAGTAACATTAAGCAATAACATGGTAGACTTATACGACCTGGTTAAAGTGTCGCCTCTGCCCCTAACAGCCCGGGGGATAGGACGACATATTCTCAGTTTAGGGGCCAGCCGGATTCTTAGGCAACGCACTTTTTCTTGTTGTCAATCCAGTCGCTGAGGTCTTGCGGGGAGGTGAAGAAATGCGAGCTGTTATCCGCGATCACTCTCAACCGGGCAGGATACAGCATGGCATATTGGTAACCGAGTTCCCGGAGGCGACGCTTGGATTCGATAAATCTGGCACGCTGTCGCTGCACCTCAGCCGAGAAGTCACCGAAGATGGAGATCTTGGTGGTGTTGTATGTCAGCGTGTCCGACTTCCTGGCATGAGACAGCGCTGAGTCACGATCTCTGGCGTTGAGCAATCTTGCGATGACTGGTCTTGGGGCCGCACCTGGGATAGGGGCCTTGGATGGAATCCGGTGTGCACGCTCGACTGCAAAGGTAGTTGAGAAGGCCTCCCTGCCAAATTTGTCCACCAGCCAGGACTCGATAAAATTCTCAGGGGAGCCTCCTTCAGCTTTTTCTGGGAACCCGATGAACCGGAGATTGTTGCGACGGAGCCTGTTTTCCAGGTCGTCAGATTTACTTGCACAGGCATGAATCACCTTATCCATTTGCTGCATGCGCTCCGGCATTGGGTTACACAGGTCCTCCACCGAGCTTACTCTGCGTTCCAGTGTGGCCGTGCGCTCTCGCAGCTTTTGGAAGTCCAACTTAATTATGGAAAGATCAACTTTTATCTCGTCAGTCTTCGTGCATATGAGGGATGTGCAGGCTTCATTGGAGGATCTTATTTCGGTAAGTAAGTCTGCAAGTGTGGGCTCAACTAGCTGAGGATCGTCGTTGTCGTTCGGGTCAGGCCCATCGCCGCCATCTTGGCCTTGCCGCGCATCGCGGCCAAATCTTTCCAGTTTAGCTGCAGCTTCAGAAGCTCGCTTCTGTGCCCGATTTTGCCCCATCAAGGATCTGTGTGGTAAGGGCTCCCAGTTCTGGTCGCTGTAATCCGTTTTTGCTGGGTGATGTCGCTGATATTTACAGGATGCTTGGGATCGGGAACCAGAGCAACTCCTTAACACGTCTTCCTACATGAAGCACCAGACCACGCCCCCCAGTCAAACGATTTTTACTTCGAATCGTTCGATTCGAAGTCGAAGAAGCCATATTCAACCATTCGAAATTCGAAGTATTTTTTCTTCTAATCCTTCACTCGAGCTATGTAAATGGGCCCCCAAATGTGACATTCCTACAAGAAACCCAGCTTAAAGGACAAGGAAAGGCAAAAAAATAAAATCCCATTTTTACTTTCTTTAATGAAAAAGAAACCTATCTCCAATATACTTTAATTAAAAAATGTGTACCGTTTTTATAAGAAACCTGACTGTATGCAGTGAAATTCTCCCTTCATTTTAGGGATGCACCGAATCCAGGATTCGGATTTGGCCGAATCCTTCTGTCCGGCCGAACCAAATCCGAATTTGCATATGCAAATTAGGGGCGGGGAGGGAAGTCACGTGACTTTGTTGCAAAACAATGAAGTAAAAAATGTTTTCCCGTTCCGAACACTAATTTGCATATGCAAATTCGGACAAATCTTCCATGATGGATTCGGGGTCGGCCAAATCCAAAATAGTGGATTCAGTGCATCCCTACTTCATTTACTGCTGTGGATAGGAATTGTCAGACGGTCCCTAACTGCTGAGCAGGGAAACAATCATACATATGAACAGCAGGGGGAGCCCCCACCTTACTTACCAGCCATGCAGAATTCAAGCAGCTTTGTTTATGATGATCCCTAAGCAGCCCAGACCACACTGAGCATGTGCAGGGTCAGGCAAAGATGTTTAACAAAGTTACAAGATGACAGCCCCCTGTGGCCAACTTTGAAAGCATAAATCATTTGTTTGATTAGGCTTGTGGTGCAGTAAGTTCATGTTTATATTTAGTATACAAAATACAGCATTTCTAGCCTTATTCTATTTTAGACTTTCCTTGTCCTTTAATGGTTCAGAGAATGCTTTGTTGAAAAAAGATTGGGTTGGTGGCCTAGCCTTCTCCCCTGCTGTTAACAGAAAACGTGGAGTAGCTATTTTATTCCATCGCAAACTGAATGTTGCTATAACTAAGTCAATTGAAGATGAGCTTAGCAGATTTATTTACACCGAAGTACTCATTAACGATGTTGTGTGGCATTTATGTTCTGTGTATGCTCCAAATAGTTCTAAAAATGTTTATTTTAATTGGCTTAAAAAACAAAGGAAGGAAGTGTCCAATATTATTAATAACCTGAAAACTGCAAAGGCCCTGATGGCCTAACTCTTTCTTTTTACAAAACTATGAAGGACAAAATCTCACCTTTTCTAACAAATTTATTTAATGATATTTTATTTTTTGGAAAAAGTCTAAATTCTAGTGAACTTTTAAATCTTAGAGTCATCCTGAAAAAAAGACAGACTTATCCCTTCCCTCCACCTATAGGCCAATTTCCTTATTAAATAAAGATATTATCCAAGGTCCTTGCTGACAGGTTTTCTTTAATTCTTCCTTCTATCATTTCTGAGGCCCAAAATGGTTTTATTAAAAATAGATCAGGAGTTAAGAATATTAGGGCTTTGATTCATATTTTATTTTTCTCCAAAAAGCACAAAATCCCTAGTTCTATATTTAATATTGATGCTGAGAAGGCATTTGACAATATTACTTGGGAACATTTGTTTATTTGCCTTAAAAATTTGGTATCACAGGCCCTTTTTTATATCAAATGTCTTGTTAAAAATCCTAAAACACAAATAATTTTGGGGGGAACTAGGTCACCTTTTGAAATATTTAAAGGTACGAGACAGGGCTGTTCTTTGTCGTCCCTTTTATTCAACATTGCATTAGAACCGTTAATTTTTTTCCTTGATCAGTCTAAATCAATTTAGGGAATTACCATTAATAGTAGGCATCTTAAGGTATTAGCCTTTGCCGATTTATTACTAGTTTTAAAGTAGGTTGTTTTTGATTTATTTCATGACTTTCAGTCTTTTTCTGGTTATAAAGTCAATGTTGACAAATCTTGAGTAATGAAAATATATGGTTCTTTGTCTAATTCTACTTAAGAAATTTCAACTTAAAGAATCAGATAAAATATTTAAGATTAACAATTCCTTCAGATCTAAATAATCTTTATTCTTTAAATATTACACCAGCCTGTCAGGTTTCTTCCATGTGGGAAAAATGGGCCAATGCTCCCCTTATTAAGGGATGAGTGCTCTCTTTGATATTTGCCAAGCTAATATATCCATTAATTAATATCCCCTTGCTTATAAAACATTATGATATCAAGAAACTTGACTCTGCTCTAACTAAATTTATATGGAATGGTAAAAAAGCAAAAATTGCACTTCTTAAGTTAAGAGCTCCAGGCAACTTGGAGGTTTAAACCTTCCTGATTTCAGAGCTTTTCATTTATCAGCCCTCACTAGATATCTCATTGAGTGGATCTCTCAAGGCAATACATTTACAAACCCTAACATTGAGATCTTTAAAGAGCCCTTCTTTGATATTTTATCTGTTTTACATAGCAAATGGAGAAATGTTCCTTGTGATTTTAAGAGGAATCCTCTCTAGCACGATTCTATTTTTGTGTGGAAACATTTATTCTCTCGGCATAGATATAGTTCTACAGAAACTCCTTTCTTGCCTGCTAAGCTCTTACTTAAACCCCAAGATTATCAAAAGTCAGATACCTTTTTATTTTCTATAGAGAGAAATTTACTAGTCTTTAAGACCTCTTTGATCCACTTAAGAAGATATTAATGTCTTGGTCAAAACTCAAAAAAAAGAGTATAGGCTTCATGAATCTGATAGATATTACTTGTCAATGCAGTCTTTCTTTGTTGCATAATAGGAAAAATCTCGTTTTAGCGGACCACAGGCTAGCTGGAGATTTGGTAGAATTTTTGGAACGCCCTTGTTTGATTTCCATTAACTCTCTTTCTTGGAAATCAAAATCTTCCACCAAGTGGGCTGAGTTTTTACAATGTCAAATGTAGCCCTCAGATTTGATGAAATCTATTAATAACTATAATAAATTAATTTTAGCAGAGAGTTGGAGGATACAAAATTTTAAGCTTATCCATCTAGGCTATGGAAATATTTTTTCTAAAAGTGCATCTAATATTCCTATATCATATTGTCCTAAATGTGACGAGACTAATGTGTCACTTTTCCATTATCTATGGACTTGTCCAAAGATAATTCTATTTCGGAGGGAAGTCACTCGATTTTTGAAGATAAAAATTTAATTGTCTCCATGTTTTGCTTTACTGCATCTAGATATTGATATTCTTTCTTTAATTCCCAAGATAAATTTTATCTCCCATGAAAGTAAGTTATTGACTATTTTATTTCTAGCTGCTTCTAGGAAAAAAAGATTGTAAAAAGATTGCCTATCGGGTAGCCCGGCATTCCAGATGATGAATCTGCTTTTTCTTTCTTTCTTTTTATTGCATTTACGTCCACTGGCTTAGTTAATTTTAGTTAGTTCTTGTTAGTTTTCAATATTTCTTTATTGAATGGTAAACATTTTTGATAACATGCCATTGTGTCAAATGCAGCATATTTTCTTTATCTGCATAATATTTGCTGTCATTTTGATTTAATTTGTTTAATGTGAAAATCAAATAAAATATGTTTTTTCTTCTTTTTTTTTTAGGTGGCTTCTCTGGTTTTGCAATCTTTACAAAATTTCCACCACATTTACGCTTGTGTGCCTTAGTATCCGGTGTCCTGTTTGTTGCTCTCTTTTTTTAGCTGCCCACAGGGTCCATCACATAATCACCAGTGGCGTCTCACTCAAATTTTTAGTTTATTTGCAAAGGGGTAGTTTACTTTGAAATTAACTATATAGACAAATAAACTATAGACGGATATTCATGCCAGGTTGTCATTGCAGTTAAATAGCAAAAGGTCTAAAAAGAAAATGTTTTTTTAAACATTTTGAAAAATAAACAATCTGAACTTGCTTTTTGGTTGATTTAAAAAAAAGATTGGTTCATTATGTTGGCCTTAAGAGCCTGTTTACCCAATATAGAGATTTATGCAGGATCTAACTTTGATGCCACGAGCTCTGATTATATTGGGTATGCAAACATGTGATCGCAGTATAAGCTCATCCTCCTTGACTAAAGGTGTTCTGAAACCTTAGTGCAGGAAATTATACATTTCAGTGTCTTTATCAATGCACCAATGTTTTGCTGTGAGCTTAGCTGAAGGTTGTTTGCCCTGCAAATTAACTCTCATCATTTGCATATAACTACACTCTCCAGAGGTATATGAAAGGTTAACTTCCTCAGACTCCCAGTCAATTAGCTTTGAAGTGGGGGACAAAGTTCAGTCATTTTATGTATTAAGGTGTGCGGATACTGAACTCCGAGCACGTGAGCAGGTGTAGCTAGAGCTACCCAAATGGGCCACTTTGGCTGAAGAGCTCCCCTGTGCAAGTCTTTTATTCTTGCCTCCAAATGGAGCAGAGATGTGTTTGTGTGCTTTTTTTAGTAGATGAAACCCCCTTAACAGCACAGTTACTTCCCTCTTAGGAGAAGAGTTCACTGAAGAGGATATCATTCTGCACTCAATCCTCTTAAACTCTGGCTTTTGTATCTGAATAATTCCTGAGGCATTCATTTGCAAATTACTACACTCTCCTTTGTCTCCAGAGGTATAGGAAAGGTTAACTTCCTCAGACTCCCAGGTGGCTTCTCTGGTTCTGCAATCTTCACAAAATTTCCAGCACATTTACGCTTGTGTGCCTTAATATCCTGTGTCCTGTTTGTTGCTCTGTTTTTTAGCTGCCCACAGGGTCCATCACATTGCCACCAGTTGCATCTCAGTGGCTCTGCTTCTGTATAAAATTTGTGCTGAAGCTATACAATGATAGAAAAAGCAAAATCAATTTTTCAATTTATTTGCAACTCTTATAAATAATGCAAAGATGTAGTTTACTTTAAAATTAACTATATATACAAGTATTTAGGGCAGGTCGCATTTACAGTTAAATAGCAATGATATACAATGATAAGAATGATTTTGACATTTTGAAAAATAAAAAATCTTAACTTGCTTTTTGGTTGATTTAAAAATGAAACACAAATTGTCACAGAATATCACTGTTTCCATCAGGCAAAACTATAACTTTAAGGAAAACTTCCTGTTTGACTCTTGGACCAGAATGTTCTCGGGATTTAGTAGAATAAAAGCACTTACTTTAATGTTTGTTCCACTAATGTTGTAAATGTATCGCATATAAAAGCAGAACCTTCTTCCATGATAATCATCCTCATCATCCAGACCCATGATTAATAAATATGCTTGAATCATTTCATGTAGGAGCGTCTGTAGAGTAGAAACTACTTCTGTTAGTTCAATATTATTGCAAGGCCCAGTATTATACAAAATTTACAAGTAAAAGAAGGTATTTATATAACCAGTTAATGTCCCCACAATAAAATATTAAATATCATTATAGTTAGGTGTTACAGAGTAGAAACCAATTCACCCCATGCCCTGCAGAGTTAAGGGGGAAGGATGCATCTTGCAGTTCGTGTTATATTAAGACGTGCTCTAGTTATATATTCTATTGGCAAATGATTTATAATATTATTTCTCTGTCTTCTCAGGGGGACACAGGGAACAGCCGGGGTAAAGCTCCACCCTCTGGAGGCAGGAAACGTGAATAATTGATTAAAGGGGCGTGACCCAAGGTCTGGCTTAACCCGGTGCTTCACCAACCTATTCAGTTTTTCAAGTGTCCTGCTAGGACAGTGATCCCCAACCAGTAGCTCGTGAGCAACATGTTGCTCTCCAACCCCTTGGATGTTGCTCCCAGTTGCCTCAAAATGTATTAGCTTCAGGAGCTTATTTTTGAATTCCAGGCTTGGAGGCAAGTTTTGGTTGTATAAAACGAGGTGCACTGTCAAACAGAGTCTCAATGGAAGTGGACAATCCACATTAAGGCTATCAAATGGCACTTATTTGGCAGCCTAAGTACATTTTTCATGTAAGTGTTGCTCCCCAACTCCTTTTACTTCTGAATGTTGCTCAAGGGTTCAAAAGGTTGGGGATCCATCCCTGTGCTAGGAGGTTGGATATTCTATCCTCAACAGAAGATGACAGGGCAGCACAGGCTGGCAACGAGGGGTCTCCCAGGAACAGGGTTTTTTTTTTTTTAAAGGTTTTTATTTTTCATTTTAAACAGAAAAGAAAAGCAATAAAAATTAACAATAATAATAATAATCGTACTTGGCATTTGTAGAATAAGCTGGGTACAAGTGTTTGCATAAAAACAGTGATTGACATGTTACATCAGCAGGCCCAGGGCCTCAAACAAACTCCTTATATCACAACTTGCAGTCAGAGTTTAGCTATCCGATAACAATGCCTGGGGGTTGACATCCAGCCAAGGGGTCCAGATTTTCTCAAACTTGTCAGGAGTTCCCCGAGCATTATAGGTCATCTTGATTAGGGGAAGGGTGGCATTTATTAAATCAACCCACTGTTGGAGTGTGGGAGCATTAGGACTCATCCATTTCATAATGACTAGTTTTTTTTTAGCATAAAACACTATAGAGCGTAAGAATGTTCTAGTTTTTTGTAAGGGCACCACTTCGTCTATTATACCTAGTATACAGACTTCAGGAGAACAAATTCCAGGGAAAGACAGATATTCATTGCTATATCGAGTTACCTCCCTCCAATATTGGGACAGTCCCAGATTAAGTGTAGGAAACCTGCCTCTGCTGTACTACACTTAGCACATTTAGCCCCCTCTAGTCTACCCATAACCTTGAGTCTCTGGGGCGTGATATATATTTGGTGAATCATTTTAAATTGGATCAGTTTATCCCTTAAGGAGATTAGAAAGGCATAAAGGTTATCTATAGCCTCCTCCCAATGTTCTTCATCTAGTGAGGGGAGTGTTACCAACCATTTCCTTTTGGCTTTGTCAAATGGCACAGACTGTGAGGCCTGGATTATACTATATAACTGTGATAATAATTTAGCTGGGGCTGGATCCCAAAGTCTGGCCTCCCACGCCTGCTGCGCTGGTGAAAGCTGGTATGATTGGAATTGGGCATAGAATGCATGTCTCAATTGAAAGTACCGAAACAGTTGTATGTCTTGCCGGTTAAGTTTGGTTTTTAGCTGTTCCAGGGAGGGGAAGGATCCATCCTCTAATAGGTCTTCTAAGTGTCTGATCCCTAGAAGTCGCCAATAATGAAAATCTGCCAGTTGTACCAGGTGTGGCAGATTCGAATTTCTCCACAGCGGTGTTTTCCCTGATAATTTAGGGAAAGAGGTGGCACCCTTAGCTTGTACCTTTGCTCACACTTTAATAGGAGTGCTGAGTACCCCTGGCAATGAAGGAAGGTCCCCACCTTCTATAAGGGGCATTGCGTAGAGCTTCCAGAGAACCCATGATTGTAGCATGCAAATTAGTTAATGAGTTGCTATCCTCTGGGTTAAACCAGTTATGAATATAAGATAGCTGGGACGCATAGTAATAGTTTTGTAGATGCGGAAGGGCAAGACCCCCTTATCCCTAGATGCAGCAAGTGTGAGTCATTATAGTCTAGGTGCTTTGTAAGCCCAAATAAATGAAAGTAACTCACTGTTAACTTTCTTAAAGAATGGGATGGTTATGTAAACCGGAGCGTTCCAGAGCGGGGAGATATAGCATTTTAAAAAGGTTGACTCTACCCCATAATGTTAGAGGGAGTTTAACCCAATGTGGAGTTACGTTTTTAAGCTTTACTAGGATTGGGTCCAGATTCTCAGCTACAAATGTTGTTGGGTCTGCACTAATTATAATGCCGAGATAGCGGAATCTAGTCACCAGAGTGAGAGTAAAGGTCCTTTCTACTAGATTAGTATTTCCCAAAGGAAATAATACTGATTTTGTTTTATTGATCAAGAGACCGCTAAGCCTTCCAAATCTCTCCAGTATATCTAATGCAGCACGGAGTGATGGACCTGCATCTTCCAAGAACAGTAACACATCATCTGCATATAAGGCTACCTTCTCTTCAATATTGCCTAATGTGATTCCCTTGACTAATGGTGCCTGTCTTAACTTTGCTGCCAGTGGCTCGATTGCTAAAGCAAAGAGGAGGGGAGATAAAGGGCAGCCCAATCTGGTCCCCTTCCCTAGTTCAAAGGCTACGAGAGTATTAACACGGACTTGAGTAGTAGGTTTTTTGTACAGTAGTTTGATCCAGGCAATGAAGTTGGGACCAAAACCAAATTTCTCCAGAGTCTGCCACAGATAGGACCAGTTGACAGAGTCAAATGCTTTGGTTATATCCAATGATGCCACTGCCCCAGTGCTTTGATACTGCCTAGCCAATTGAATGTGTGTGTGCAAGCGTCTAAGGTTAATAGAAGTTGTTTTATTGGGCATAAAGTCTGTTTGGTCTGGATGTATAAGGGACGTAATGACTTTTACTAGTCTGTTAGCCAGTATTTTTGCCAGTATTTTGGCATCAGTATTAATAAAGGATATGCGCCTGTATGATTCACAGGAGTATGGGTCCTTTCCCTCCTTAAGTATCAGAGCTATTATTGCTCCGTAACACGAGGAGGGAAGTTCCCCTTTCAGAGTCGCTTGGGTGAATGTATCTAACAGTCGGGGGATATTTGGTTGTTAAGCAGTCTATACCAAGCAGCCGGTAGACCATCTGGGCCTGGTGTTTTATTTGCTGGGAGATCTGAGATTGCTGATGTGATATCTGTCTTTGTTAGCGGATTATCAAGAAATTGTCTTTCATCTGGTGAGAGTTTCGGAAGATCCATGCCCTCCCAGAACCGGTCAACATTTGTATCTTGGTTACTGGGTTGGGGAGAGTAAATCTGCTTAAATATTCAGCAAACACATTGGCCATAGCTAACAGTTCCGTAATTAGGTCCCCCTGTGGTTCCTAATTCCAGGTATAACTGTAACCTGGTCCGTTAGCTTCGCCATATATGCTAGAGTTTTACTGTTTTTGTCCCCAAGTTCAAACCCTCGTTGTCTAGAATATAATAACTTTTTCCTTGTGTTGTCTGCCACCAGGAGGTCTAAGTCTCTTTGAGCCCTGGAAAGTGTATTGTGATTTTCTTTGGTTTTGGCATGACAATAAGCCTGTTCTGCCTCTTGTAGCGTTCTCTCTGCTGCTTTGATGTCTGCCTTTTTTGCTTCCCTAGAAGCATGAATGGTAGCAATTAATGTGCCCCTAGAAACTGCCTTGGCAGCATCCCAAACTACTAAAGGTGAGGCTGTATTTTTTTTTTTTTGTATAAACTGTTTTATTATTCAGAAGAATAACAAGAAACAAAACAGACAAATATTACCGAAGTGATACATCAAATAGCCATGCAGAATGTATGCATTATGGTATTGTAAATATGTATATAATATAACAGCTCTCATTGGATATGTTGCATTAGCCGCAGACCCACAAATTGATTTGCGCGTCCAGAATGCATGGCATCCTGTATTCCTCTTAAGATAACTCAAAACAAAGTAGAGTTAGAAAGAATGAAGAAGGGGATAGAGTGGGGATAGGGGAAAGGGGGGGGGGAGGCGGAGGTCTATCCAGTGTCTGTCATATGCCTCACAGGGCAAATTTCTTTGTGCAGGGTTTGAGCGATGTAGGAGGAGGGGAGTTTCGTCTGTCCTTTAAACATGAGTTTTCAAGTTCTCCACGGAGGGAGGCCTCTGCCCACCATTTAGTATAGCGGAAAGGTGCTAACAGTTTGAGGTGTTTTTGTCCCTCTAGTGTACTTAAATAATCGCTCCAAATATCAAAGAAACGAGAACCTTTGGATTCTTTGTCTTGTAGTGCTAGGACCCATTGAAGCTGCATGGTATATAATAATTTACGTTCCCATATTCGTGTTGGAGGGGGTTGTGGGTTAGTCCAGAATTCCAGAACAGTTTTAACTGCGGTAAGGACCATCACATCAGCTAGTCTGATGTTACCTTTGGACAAGTTATTAGAAGGTGCTGGGTATAAACCTAATAGAATTTGCGGATTTGTCCGTGTTATCTTAATATTACATAGATTCATGATTTGTGATAAGACTAGGTTCCAAAGGGAATTTAGTGCAGTGCACGACCACAAGGCGTGCTCTAGTGTGGCATCAGGGTGGTTGCACTTTATACAATTAGGTGCCTGGGTTAGGCCTATTTTATGTGCTATTTTGGGCGATACATATGCTCTGTGGCGGAGTCTAAGAGCCACGTCCTGGAAGTATACAGACGTCAAAGTTTTTGTACGTTTTGCATATGCTGCAGTGATCTGTGTTGCCGTGATATTTGGTATGATACTTAACCATCTCGATATGCCCTCTGCGTGTAAGTTATAATCTATAGTGGGTCTAATAATGGCGTATACTGCAGATGCCGTGAGGAGTTGTCCCTTATTTGCCTTTATCAGAATATCTAGTGGATTCCTCGCCAATTGTGGCTTTATGCTCCGAAGTACCCTCTCCACATAGCTTTTAACTTGTAGATATGCAAAGATGTGGCTATTAGGGAGTCCATATTTAGATTGAATGTCTGGAAATGCAACTATTGTGTTGGTTGTCGGATTGAGGAGTGACCCGATCGTTGTTAGGCCTTTAGAGTGCCAAATTTGGAAGCGGGGGTCCGCTTCGGCATCCTGAAATTGCTTATTATTCAATAGAGGGAGAAAAAGTGAGAATTTGTATGTGCCAAATAATTTGGTTCTGATCAATTGCCAGGCTTTGATTGTATTATAGATCAGTGGATTTGTCTGGCAATGGGGAGGGATGTCTGAAGGTAAGGCATGCAATAAATAGGAGAGGGAGAGGGTCGGCGCAAAGTTTTGGTCTCTGTGTACATCGGTGTATGAGTTTGTTTGATTGATCCAATCTGTGGCGATGCGTGTTAAGCTAGCTAGGTTATAGTATTTTATTAGCGGCAGGTTAAGTCCTCCGTTATCTTTAGGTTGGGCTAATTTAGATATGAAGGCTTGTAGTCGTTTATTAAGTTTATTGATATCTGTAGATTTTAATAAGATCGGTAGCACTTGCACTTTATAGTGTATTCTCGGGAAGATGACCATTTTAAAAAGGTTAACCCTACCTATGTAATTAATTGGCAGGTTTTCCCAGCTCTGGAAATCTTGTAGGGCTTTTTCTATGGTTTCTGTTATGTTCAATGTGTATAGCTGTGCTATATCTGCTGGTATTTTAACACCCAGGTATTTTAAGTATGAGTTGTTTTGTTGAAACATAGTAGCTGTTGCTTTTGTTTTGCCATCCGGAGGGGCTCCCAGCCACAATAGTTCGGATTTGTCTAAGTTAGCTCTGAATCCTGATATGGTCCCGAAATCTCGTATCACATCTATTATATGTGGAATTGCAGTAGTTGGGTTGGCTACAAAGAGCATGATATCGTCCGCATATGCAGACAGTTTCATTTCTGCTGTGCCTATTTTTATCCCATTAAAATATTGTATCTGGTTTAAGTTGCATAACAGCGGGTCTAGTGCCAGGTTGAACAGCAGAGGCGACAAAGGGCAGCCTTGCTTAGTACCTTTGTATATAGTAAATGGGTTAGAATTTGATCCTTGTGTGGAGATGATAGCTTGCGGGGCCTTATATATTGTTTTAATAAAATTGATAAAGCCAGGACCAAAGTTTTGGTGTGCCAGTGTTCTAAGTAGGTGTGGCCATGTAACTCGGTCGAAAGCCTTTTCCGCATCGAGACTAATTGCCGCCGCCGTGTGGTTTGGAAAATCCCTATATTTGAGTACTGCAGCTATAAAGTTCCTGATGTTCTGTGTGGAATATCTGCCCTGAACAAAACCAGTTTGCTCTGGGGAGATAAGTATGGGTAGAAGCTGTTTGAGCCTGTCTGCAAATAACTTGCTCAGAACTTTGTAATCCGTATTTAACAGAGAGATAGGTCTGTATGAGGCTACATTGGTGAGGTCTCTCCTGGGTTTTGGTAATAGTATTATGCGAGCCATTGTAAAATCTTGGGGCATGTCTGACGTATTGAGCATGGCTTTAAGTGCCTGTGTTAAGTGGGGTGTTATTTCAGTCCTGAGGATTTTGTAAAACTCGGAAGGCAGGCCGTCCGGACCCGGGGTTTTGCCATTTGCCTGTAGTTTAATGACCTGTTCTATTTCCTCTGGGGTGATGTCTGCATCTAAGTTTTGCTGATCAATGCTGTTAAGTTTAGGGAGGTTAGCCCGCTGTAGGAACGCTAACCCCAGGTTCGGGTGATCTTCTTCCGTTGAGTATAGTGTTTGGTAGTATTGTGTAAATGTTGCGTTTATCAGTGTCTGATCAGTAGTTAAGCCATTAGGGACTTGTATTATCATCCTTCCCATATGGGGATTTCGTTTGGCTTTAGTAAGAGTTGCGAGAAGTCTGCCCAGTTTATTGCCTTCAATATAATATTTAGCTGCTGTGATGTTGAGTCTGTATTGTATAGCTTCCTGGAGTGCTAGATCGTAAGTCTCCTTTGCTGTCTGTAATTTAGATTTGTTAAGGGGATTTGGTGTCTTGTGATACCTCCTATAAGCTTTGGTCGCCTCCCGCTGTAGCACTGCTAGGTGTTGTATGAGTTCCCGTTTTCGTTTGGCTATGTAAGAAATGATGTGCCCACGTAGCGTTGCCTTAGCTGCCTGCCAAAATAATATAGGAGTCGCAATGTGTGCCTTATTATCTTCTTTGTATTGCACCCAGGCCTCCAAGAGACTGTCTTTGAATTTTTGGGAGTTAATGAGGAAGCTCGGCATTCGCCATCCATAGGGTATGCGCATTGGAGTTGTTGCTGCAAGCATGAGAGTGCAAGGAGCATGATCCGAAATGATTATATCATGTAGGTTTATATGGCTTGCGTGTTGGAGCGAGTTTTAATTCAAGAAGATATAATCAATTCTAGTGTATAGATCATGGACATGTGAGTAGTGGCTATAGTCTCGGTCCAAGGGGTGTGTTATTCGCCAAACATCCAGTAATTGTAATTTCTTCACAAATGAGCAGAGAGGATTAGCTCTTTGCGCAAGGGGATTGTGTGCTGGTTTATTCCTATCTAGATGATAATCCATAACTGTGTTGAAATCACCCGCCACTATGAGTTGTTTGGTAGGGATGTCTATTGTTTGTTGAAGGATATGGTTAAAGAAGCTATGTGTGGGGGAATTCGGAGCATATACGTTTGTGAGGCTGTATTTTGATTAGTTTCCAAGTAATCCTCAAATTCCTTCACACAGGCTTGGTCTGTAAGCCATAACGGGGAGAGGCACCATAGCTTCCTGCCAGAGGGTAAACCTAACTGGAGTTCCACCCACACTGGGGAGTGGTCAGAGTGTGTCCTAGGGAGATAGGAAATATTTTGAACCAAATGAGCCAGGTCTGCCGAGCCTAATGCCAGGTCTATTCTTGACAGTGTTGCATGACTGGAAGAATAACAAGAGAATTGCTTCTCCTGGGGGTGTCTCTCTCTCTCCATATGTCAGAAAGGCCCACAGCCTCCATCCATCTAACAAGCTGAGGGGCTGCTGGATCTACTGCTGAGGTTCTATCCAGTATAGCAGTGATCCCCAACCAGTAGCTCGTGAGCAACATGTAGCTCTCCAACCCCTTGGATGTTGCTCCCAGTGGCCTCAAAGCAGGTGCTTATTTTCGAATTCCTGGCTTAGAGACAAGTTTTGGTTGTATAAAAACCAGGTGTACTGCCAAACAAAGCCTTAAAGTAGGTTGCCAATCCTCATAGAGGCTACCAAATGGCCAATCACAGCACTTATTTGGCACCCCAAGAACATTTTTCATGCTTGTGTTGCTCTCCAACTCCTTTTACTTCTGAATGTTGCGGATCCCTGCAGTATAGGATTGGTAGTGGCGTTAAAGTCCCCCATCATGCACAATGGATCAGGGGGGAGTGCAGCTATCTTTTGAAAAATGGTGTTTTACACTTCTATAGAGAATGGAGGTGGAATATATACATTTACCAAAATTAGCGCTTCGTTATTGATAAGGCAATGCATTATTACGTAACGGCCATAAAAATCAATGTGGACCTGTATCAATTCAAATGCCAACGATTTTTTAACCAAGACAGATACCCCTCCAGAGTAGCATGAAAATGGTGCGTGATATACATGGCCAACCCAGAATTTCTTTAAGGCTAGTAGCTTCTGTCCTGTTAAGTGGGTCTCCTGAAGCAGTACAATATCAGGTTTAAATTTATGGACATGGTTGAGAATTAAAGCTCTCTTAAACTTGGAGTTAAGTCCCCGTACATTCCAGGACAATAATTTAACTGTCCCCATTGGTGATTATATTATATAGCATTAGAACAATCACTGCAAATTCGTAATAAGTGACTCCAAGTGAGTCACCCCAGTAGTCTAGACAATTCAATGAAGTACGATTAAATAAATGCCAGCGTGTTAACTTAAATAAAAACCCCACCCTAACCACCCTGCCCACCCCCCAAACCTGGGTGAGCCTGTACCCATAACTATCACTTAACATGGGGAGTGTTACCGTGGCAGCCTAAGCAGCACTCCTTGTCAACGTATAACTTTGATGCACATTTGTAGCTTATAACAAAAAACAATAAGAAATACAATCAGAAACTATCCAAATACTTAGAGTACTGTAAACTGTGGTTGTCCATACACCTATATTATTGACCGGTACAGTTTGTGACGAGTGCAAAGTTCAGCATAAACTTAAGAAATGATTGGTTCCTTAACCAGGAGCTTGTGTTATAGTTCCGGCCCAAATTTAGCCTGGTTATATGTCAGCAAGGGGCTTTGTGGGTACTCTTAGGTACCACTTAAGTGAAACATGAGATGCGTCTTACCGTGGCTGTAGTTCTCGGGTGGGAGCCGCAGCCGTTTACTAAACTGGCTAGTTGAGAAGCAGCTCCTTGCAGGTCCGTTGTCAGCCACTGTGCAAGGGCCACTAAAGGGAGTATGGAGAGTAATATGGCTGACTGGTGGGGAATGTGAAAACAGCTACACATCATCATTACAACACATTAGTGAGCTCAGGTCACAAAAATAGGACTTAAGACATGCAAGGGAAATTCCAGGTCTCTAAAATACTCCTTCCTCTTAGTTGCGTGGTGGTGATCTTCTGGGTTGGTTCCGGGTGAGCTGCCCGCACTTTAGTCAGCGGCTTCTGTCGCGCAGCTAGGCCTCACTGCGTTTCAGGTCTACACGCTGCTGGGAGACTGGATGTGGGGAAATTCCATTAGCGGTTTGCCTCCCTGATGCCGAGGTAACCCCTGTGACCGATTATGAGCGTGGGGTACAGTAGCAGCAAGGGGATTCTGCCTGGAGCCCAGGAGCTCCCCAAAACACTTCCACGCCGTTGCTCGGCTAGCCACGCCCTCCTCCTCCCAGGAACAGGGTTACCTGTATCCTAAGGGGACCTCTTTCGTGGGATACCACACCAGGGTCTAATCCTAGCCTACTGGCTATAACGACCACCCATGACGTACCTGCTTCTGATAGGGTAGCAGAAGGTACCTAGCCGGTGTGAAGGCAATGTGAGTAGCCGCTTCAGGCATACTACATAGCATGTTGGCTCCCTTCCCTGCTTACCTCAGTTCTCCCCCAGCGCCCCCTATTCTACGAGTTACCCCAGCAGGAAAAACAGAGGTGTAGGGCGCTGGGGCTTAGGGAGGGGAGAGCAGGAGGAGCTAAAGCTAAGGTGACCAGATTTTTAGAAAGAAATCCGGGGACAGGGTAGAATATAGCGGCGCACCTCGCCCACTTTGTAGGACACACCCCAACTAACCACTCCCCATTTTACAAATACACCCTCGGTGAATATATTAATGAACGTAGTGGCAATTCTGTGTATAATACCTCCAGAACTCATTGCAGGATGGCACAAAGGAAAAACCCCAGAATTCTTAGTAGGATGGCATAAAGGCAATTCCATGTACAATACCCCAGAATTCATAGTAGGATGGCATAAAGGCAATTCCATGCACAATACCCCCAGAAATCACAGTAGGATGGCATAAAGGCAATTCCAGGTACAATACCCCCAGAATTCATAGTAGGATGGCATAAAGGCAATATTGCTAATTAAAGGTAAGGAAAGGGCTAATGGTGGCACAATGGGAGAAAAGCAGCTAAAACTTGGCAATGAAAGAGCATTGATAAGGGAGAGAAAATAAACAGATACTTACCAGCATTCTCTGCCTGCCACTGATCGTCTGGGAGGAGGGGGAATTTGCAGCATGCTGGAAAAGGATCCTACCTCCCTGATACGTCTGCCAAGTCCACGGAGCTTTGAATAGGCGCGCCTTTCCTCTTCAGTCTCCTAGTGATGCCATCAACCTGCTGCCTCTCTCCTGCGCCCCCTGCGTGTAGAATTATGCAGTGTGGGCCTGATTTTTTCAAGATCTTTCTGCAGACAGGGACACTTCACAGGGCAATTTCTAACGTGGACCGTCCTGAGACAGGGCCTGTCCCGGTGAAACAGTTGAAACGGGAGAAGAATGGTAAGCTTAGCTAAAGCACCAGGCCAAGACAGGCGCACATGCTGAAGTTGAAGGCGCCTTCCAGGTGCCATTTTGTTTGCACGCCCTAGGTGGAATGCACACCTTCCGCCCAGAGTCGGTTGCGTTCCAAAGGTGCCATTTTGAAAAATTTTGCACTGAAAACAGAGCGCGTCCTGGCTGAGCTCTGCCAAATAACCTCCCTTGGGGCTCAACGGCAGCACGGTCTTGCAAACCTTAAGGCCATCTCCTCGCCCATTCACAGGGCAGGAGCACTCATAGCCATCAGCAACAGCAGTTCTCCTGCACAACATGCATCAGGGCAAAAATTCTACCGCACCTACCTATCCTATTCAGCAGGCACTCTAGACACTGCAATGGCAAAAGGTAAGTTAGGGCACAAATCACTTATTTAAAGTGTACTAAATGCAATGCTAAGATGCCAGGGGATCAGGGCGAGCCCCTCTGTAGATCATGTTCTAAGGGGCAGGGAGTTGCACCTAGCCCAGGGATTATACACATTCCCACGGCACCTCAGTCTTGACAACTTCTTCCTAGACAGCAATTTTCAAGACGAGGTCGCTGGCACTTCCACAGACCCACCATCACCCCTTTGGGCTTTCCAGCTTTCACAATCACTGGCTTCCCTGCAGAGCTTACCACCCATCGCAGACAATTTAGGTAAAGCCTTAGCTAAACTGTGCCAGAAGACCAGCGGGAAATGCAAAAAATTGGACTCCTCGAAAGGGTGCACTATAAATAATACTCCCTCAGAGGTTTCATCAGCAGGAGAGGAATCATCTCAGTCGGAGGGTGAATTCCCCCCATCCGACGTTTCTTCTGGGGAAGAAGAGGAAAGCGAGGACTCAAAAGGCAGCGAGCCGCAACATGATATTGATCGTATCAAGGGTGTACTGGAGGTACTTCCTCCACTGATCAGCAAGCTCAATCTATGAGTTTATTCAAGAGACAACACAAATCCTCAACGGTTTTTCCATCTCACAATCAACTACTCGCCATCATTCATGACGAGTGGAATTCAGCTGAACGAAAATTTCAAGCTACTTGTACATTTTCTTATCCCTTTCCCAAGGAATTTGTGGATACGTGGTCAATGCCACCAACGGCTGATGCACCGGTATCCATATTTTCCAAGACCACAGCCCTACCAGTCACATATGCGGCAGCATTTAAAAACCCATCTGACAGATGGCTAGAGGGGTTCTTGAGAGCAATATATTCATCCACTGGATCTTCCTGACGCCTGGTACTAGCATCTACCTGGTTATCCTGGTCCATACAGGCATTGGCCAAATCCTTAATCAGAGACATTCAAGACGGAGTTCCCAGATCTGAACTACTTTCCACGGCACAGGCAATAGCAGAGTCTTCAGCCTATTTGTATGATGCAACCTTGGACGATGCGCAGATTGTCGCTCGCACATCAGCACTATCCGTAGCCGCTCGTAGAACCCTATGTCTAAAGAGTTGGACAGCTGACCTCAGTTCAAAGAAGTCGCTAACATCACTCCCATTCAAGGGACATCGACTTAGAGAAGAATTAGAGTAGAGAAGATAATTTCTCAAGCTACAGGAGAAAAGAGCACATTCCTTCCTCAAACCAAAAATAGAGCAGCCTCATCGTACAGACGAGGGAAATTTTTTCAAGGTTAAATTGGACGTTATACCAGACGTAGCAGTCCACCCCAACGTTCCAATTTTCGAGCAAAAAACTGTGACAAGGGGTGCCCAGCATGGAAGCACAAGGATGACAACCCAGGATGGGATCTCAACCTAGTTCTGGAAGCCTTACTGGACCCTCCTTTCGAACCACTAGGGACTATTTCTGACAAGTGGCTCACCTGGAAGGTGGTGTTCCTAGTGATGATTTCATTGGCCAGGAGAGTATCAGAGCTTAGTGCCTTATTGTGTGATCCAGCTTATTTAGTATTCCACAAAGATAAAGCAGTTCTACGCACTTTCCCGTCGTTCCTACCTAAGGTAGTGTCTTCATTTCACATGAACCAGGAAATTCTGGTACAATCCCTGTGTCCGGAACCCAAGAATGCTAAAGAGAAACAACTTCATAACCTGGATGTAGTCAGAGCTATTAATTGGTACTTAGAGAAATGCAAGACCGTTAGATGTTCCCAAAGACTGTTCGTAATTCCAACGGGGTCTCGAAAAGGCATGGCAGCATCCAAGACTTCTATTGCACGTAGGAAATCATCTGTCAGGCCTACATTTCCAAAAGAAGATCAACACCGGACGGGGTGCAAGCACATTCCACAAGATTAATGGGAGTTTCCTGGGCATGGCGCAATTCCGCATCCCTGGATCAAATCTGCAGAGTGGCCACCTGGTCGTCGGTAAACACATTTACCAAATTCTACCATTTGGACACCTTTTCTTCCTCAGAGGCCACCTTTGGCCGCAAGGTGTTACAATCAGTGGTACAATAATATGTCACAATCTCTCACTCCCAATCTGCTGTTCTCAGGGCTGCTTTGTTAAGTCCCCAGCTGTTCCCTGTGTCCCCGAGACGACAGAGAAAACAGGATTTTTGATACTCACTGTTAAATCAGTTTTTCTGTAGTGGATAGGGGGACACAGGGCTTCCCACCCTGCGGCGAGATGTTGACCATGTTAGTCCATGAGGGAATACTTCCAGAGTTACCAGTTCTGCTAGTTAAGTTTTTATTCTATTGTTTTCAGCAGTCTCTTTGGTACAAACTGAATAGGCTGGCGTAGCACCAGGTTAAGCCAGACGCTGGGTCACTCCCCTTTAATCCATTATTTAAGTGTCCTGCCTCCGGAGGGTGTAGGTTAACCCCAGCTGTTCCCTGAGTCTCTATAACTAGGTATGCACTGCATCCACTATTTTGGGTTCGGCCGAATCCTTCGCATTTGATTTGGCCGAATACCGAACCAAATCCTAATTTGCATATGCAAATTAGAAGTGGGAAGGGGAAAACAATTTTTACTTCCTTGTTTTGTGACAAAAAGTCACGCGATTTCCCTCCCTGCCCCTAATCTGCAAATGCAAATTAGGATTTGGTTCGGATGGGTTGAAGGATTCGACCGAATCCGAATCCTACTGGAAAAGGCAGAATCCTGGATTCGGTGCATCCCTACTATAAACATGTACAATGATTTAAAGCAAAAACTTTTACTTTTACTGTGTCTTTTCTAGGCAGTAAGACCAGGATGCGCTTGCTCAGATTGATGTGGCATTTACCAGTGTTCAGATCAAATGTAGTCCGAGACTCCTGTAGATTAAAATAATTATTTTAAATATTTGTATTTAGTAGGTGTATTTAAAAATAGACATAGATCAATCAATTTATTTGCCATTGTCTGTCTTGTAACATTGCTTGACGTTTGTTAAGGGTTTAAGCACACGGGCAGATTCGGGGAGATTTAGTCGCCTGGCAACTAATCGCCTCTTCTGCGGGGCGACAATCTCCCCGAACTGCCTTCCGCCTGCTATAATGACAAAACACCAGCACCAATGCACTCGCTGCATTTTGATTTCCGAAGTCGCCCGAAGTCTCCATGTAAAGCATTGGCGCTGGTGTTTTGTCATTATAGCAGGCAGTTCTGGGAGATTGTCACCCCGCAGAAGAGGTGATTTGTCGCCAGGCAAAAATCTCCTCCCGAATCTGCCCGTGTGCTTGAACCCTAATATATTGAAAAGAAAATAAGCATTAAACCGTTTACTTGACCCAGTTAGTCCAGGGCTTTTGTCAGACAAGTGAAACATACACAAACATAGGAGCTAAATTGCTAGTGTAGTTGCCAGCAGCAACCAATTAGGTTTTTGGTATCGTACAGAATGTTTTATGTACCTAAACAGAAATAAACATACTTTCTACTGCAAGGTCAAAAAGGTCCTGAAGAGTTTGTCTAACCCTTTTACTTTAGCAGATGAATAGGCAGGCAGATGTCAGCCCTGTCCTTATAGCCTACTATTGCAAACAGTATGTACTAGGCCCATTGTAGCCACCGCTAAGTTTGGGATGTAATAACTTGTTAAAAGTACATTTTAAAATGCAGCCTCCCTTTCTTAATGTAATTGCGGGTGACCGCAGTAGGGTTGCCACCTTTTCTAGAAAAAAATACCAGCCTTCCTATATATTTATCTTTTTCCCCTATTAATAACATTGGGATCAGCCATCGTTTTTACGGCCAGGCCGGTATAACACCGGCCAGGTGGCAACCCTAGACCGCAGCTATGCTATAATTAATCCTTATTTGAGGCAAAACAATCCTGTAGGGTTTATTTAATGTTTAAATTAGTTTTTAGTAGAATTATAGAAAGACCTCTTATCCAGAAACAGGTCCTATTCACACACAAACACAGACATTTACAGCTATCTAAGCAACCCCTCACAAGCTCATCATCAATTTTGTTTTACCTCCCAAGACTAATGTGACTTTCACCATATAAAGGCAGGGCCCACTCCTGCCATGAAGCAAAGGTGAGAGACAACTTTCCATTTTTTAATACAGAGCATTTGTTTTTAATGCCTTCCATTTAAAAGCTGGAAAGAGTCAGAAAAAGGCAAATAATTCAAAACCTATAAAAAAATAAATAGTGAAGACCAAATGAAAAGTTGCTTAGAATTAGCCATTGTATAACATACTAAAAGTTAACGTAAAGGTGAGCCACCCCTTTAAAAATAAATCGTTTTTTTAGTGTTTGGAGGGGAAATCTAAACAATTTGGATTTGTTTTGTAACATGTGGCAAATGGTAAAAGCACTGTATGTATTTTTGACATTGATTTTTTTATTATGCAGTCAATTGTCACTATGGAAAGTGGTGTTTACAGACCTCCTGCACCTGGATAATTAGGTTTCCATGTGGGGATAAACCAGGGGCAATCCACACACAGGGCTCTTTTTATACAGCTACAATTTAGTATAAATAGTATCCTGAAGTGAATATGTATTAGTATGTGTCATTTTCATACATTTACAGTCTGCCAGCATCCAATGCAAAGTGTTCAGGTGATCTGTAAGAAATAATGGTGTTCTATATAAAATTCCTTTCTTGCAAAATGTTCTGCTCTTATTGCGATAAAATGTGTGTTATTCTTAACACACACATTTATAAAACCTACTCACTAGCGCTGTGCAATAGATTGTACAATTGAAAATAGAGTTTACATACAAAAATACAGGAAAGTGTTTGGAATAAAGAGAGAAGTAGGATTCGAAGTGCAACTCTATATAGACCACAGCTACAGGGGGGTCTGAATATGCCAGATTTCGAAACTTATTATCAAGCCGGTATTCTAGCCAAAGTATTAGAATATACAAGGACAACCTCCTCCATTTAGTGGAGATATTTAGAGGATAGATGGATAGATGGCCTATTGAGAGGTGTTGTTTGGAATAAAGGTACCAATTCCCCCAAAGAGACAAAAACTCACTTACTAATTCGCAACTGTTTAGATATATGGCAGAAAATTAATACACGATATGACTTTGCTCCCTATCCATCACCTTTGCTACCTCTGAGGAATAATGTTGAATACTTACCAGGGACTTTAGATGCCGGTTATAGGACGGCGTTTGGCTGTCCGATTCAAATCATCCAGAACTTCCTCCCCTCCGACCGAGATCCAATTCCTGTAGTGAGAAGTAATAGAGATTTGTGGCAACAAGGAGATAGTTGGAGGTTACAACAGGTGGAACACTTTCTGAAGTCTTTGAAGATTGATGTTAATGCTGTCTGTAGAAAGCTAACTAACTTTGAGAAACTATGCAATTTAGATATGGATCTTCGACATTCCCTGACAATGCTGTATAGGATGGTACGAGATAGTAAATATGCTCACTTACCATCGTATACATCATGGGAAAAAGATTTGGGCATGAAGTTTACACCTGAGGAGTGGGGCAAAATATTTTATATTGTATCTAAATGTTCGATTAGTAATAGATTTCAAGAATATTCATTCAAACTATTAACAAGATGGTTCAGGACACCAACAGTGTTGTATAAAGCTAAATTGATACCGTCAGATGCATGTTGGAGATGTAGGGAGGGGACTGGCAACTTGGAACATTTGTGGTATTCTTAAGAATATTTGGTCACAAATAGTAGATATATGCACATTAATTATTAAATGTCCAGTGATCCTAGATGCCCCTTCAATACTTCTGTACTATAGATATGAACCCCGAGACAAGACAAAAAAACCCTCCTTCTCCAGCTCTTGATGGCTGCTAAAGCCCTTATTCCAATGAATTGGAGGAAGGAAAGTCCACCAACACTTGCTAACTGGTACACGTTAGTTAATGAGATATGCGCGATGGAAGAGTTAACTGCCTTCATACATAACAGCCACATTAGAGTTGCCGCCATTTGGTTGCCGTGGAAACAGTTTCTCAATGCCTCAGACAGCAATTCTTAATAATGACTACCATGGATGCTATAGAAATTGACCATACTTACCCTACTTGGGACTTCAATTTCTTGGAGACCTAGACATAATACAAAAACACAATAGAATTAGATAGGAGTACTTACTTACGCCAGGAATGGAATGATGTTATAGTTTATGTTTATTATTTTATTGTTTCGTTTTACCTTTTGTATAACTTGTATGTTTCCTCCTTTGACTGTGTCTTGAATACGTGTACAACATGTGTGGAGGACTGCAAGGATTGGAAAGATACTGTATGTAAAATGTGAATAA
Source organism: Xenopus laevis (assembly GCF_017654675.1). Lineage (NCBI taxonomy): Eukaryota > Metazoa > Chordata > Amphibia > Anura > Pipidae > Xenopus > Xenopus laevis. Next base: position 82,209,070 of record NC_054373.1, on the reverse strand, counting down.
TTGATGCTTTACTGTCTTCTTAAATTATTTACATGTCAATAAACGTTGAATAAATAAAAAAAATAAAAAAATACAGGAAAGTAACAATAAGAAGTAAAGGGCAGCCTTGCTCAACAGAAGTTCCACAGGGAGCAATTCTTCCTCTGAATGCCTCAGTTTGATTCTACTAAAGTCCTATTGCAGAAACTCTGGGTAAAAAGAAGAAAGACCTTGAAGTTAAAATGCCAAGCTCTGAATGTTTGTCAAGATGTGCGTATTATCAGTATGCTCATAACAGGGTCGCACTGGGCTGGCACAGATAACTGTAGCAACCATACATTGATTTGAATAAGAGACTGGAATATGAAAGGGGATTTATACTTACGATAAATACTTTTCTAGTCAGCCCTCCTGTCAGTGCAGACGTATGGGTTATGTCCAGGTTCACCTCTGGGGGCAGGACAGAAGAATTGGTCTCTTGGCCCCTCCCTCAGGATATATAAGCTGACTCCACCTCTGTTCCCCAGTTCTGTTGTAAAGCTCGGTGAGGTGATTTAGGAGACAGCAAGCTATGAAGCAGGCCGATCTCCCCTTTGTTTTAGTGGGCCGCATGCTGTTTTAATAGATGCGGGCTGCGGCACTTCGCTGATTTGCTTTTAATTTACGGCGCAGACAGCCAGCAGACAGCGTCGCGTACAATACTTGTACTAAGCAGGAACGGCGCGGCCACTTAATCCGTTTACCTTTAAACTAATCTGTGACCTGCCGCGCCGTCTGCTTTTAATCAGTCCTCCCTTGTGCTCTGTGTCTCTGCTCCGGTTCCTCCCCCCTCTCCTGCAAGACACGCTCACGTCTGCAGCCCCTGCCCCCCTCCCACCTCCATAGAGCAGCGTAATATAGCAGAGCAGAGGTGGGGGCAGGACTGCAGAAATTTGAATTAGTGGGCGAGGAGGACACCCATCTGACGTCATCACACGCTGGACTATTTACAAACAGTGGACTGGAGAGCTGTATTATTACTGGGGGAAGCTGGAGAGAAGTATTTTTTTCAGGGCAAAGCAGCAGAGCTGGTGCTGAAAGTGGACTGGACTGGAGTGTGGGTCAGCAGTGTCTCATCAGTCTGAAGAAGAAGAAACAGCAGCAAAGGCTCTGAGGTGACCAGCATTTCAAATTCTGTGGTGGGCAGTGGTGTGGGGGGGGGTGCATCTGTACTGTACATTGTGAGCTGTGTGGCACTGAATGTTTTTTAGCCTGCTTCAAACACAGCTGTTCCCATATGTAACATTATGGTTTTACTGTTTAATTTAAAAGGGGAGGTAGGGAACAGTGTTTTTTTTTCATCAGGAAGGCAGAAGCTGTGACAAACATGATATTAGCCTTATGTTGTAGTTATAAGTGTGACATGGAGGCTGCACAGTTTTAGTGGAGTGTGTTATAAAATATCCTATTTATAGCAACTTTGCAATTGGTCTACATATTTTAACTTTTTTTAAATTAATGCTACCTATTTCTGCTTTCAAATGGGGGTCACTTACTATTGCTGTTAAAGGCTACTAATGTATTGCTATTAAGAAACTCATGTATTGCTATTCATAGGGGTATATTTATCAAAGAGTGAAGTTAGAGATCGCCACAGTCCACTAATGTAAAATTCCGCCACTCTCCATTAATTTCTATGGGATTTTGAAAAACGTATTTATCAAATGATGAACTTTCACCCATTGACAAATACTCATAGAAAATCATAAAAAATCCCATAGAAATGAATGGAGAGTGGCGGAATTTCACATTAGTGGACTGTGGCGATCTCTAACTTCACTCTTTGATAAATATGCCCCAAGTCCCTCATTCAAGCCACTGCCTAGTTTCTAGGAAAAACAAGACCCTAGCAACCACATAGCTGCTGAACAAAAAATATATAACTGGAAAACCATGAATAATTATCAGAGATACTGTACTTTATTATTGGAATTGCATTTGCCACCTTGCCTTTAATAAATAAACGGTTGCTGATTTACTAACTAATGTTAAATTGCTCCAGAGCAGTTCCCTATAACAGCCACTTAGACCTTCACTTTAATTTCAAACTGTTTATTGATTTCTTTAAGCAACTGCACTGATACATTTTAGAACATACATTAGTATGTAAGTTCTGCTGGTTTTATTAGTTTGAGTGCCCTTTTGAAGGCTGAGAATTTGTACTTAACTACATAAAAAAAGACACTACAGTGTACCATATAAAGGCACACGTCTGCAGGCTGAGTTATACAGGGAACTCTGAGTATCACTCGTGTATTATAAGGGATAATGTACCCCCTACTGTAAATGATAAGGATATTAGAAGTCACTGAGGGGTTGTTCTGTGACCATATAAAGGCACAAGGCTGCAGGCTGAGTTATACAGGGAACTCTGAGTATCACTCATGTATTATAAGGGATAATGTACCCCCTACTGTAAATGATAAGGATATTAGAAGTCACTGAGGGGTTGTTCTGTGACCATATAAAGGCACACGTCTGCAGGCTGAGTTATACAGGGAACTCTGAGTATCACTCATGTATTATAAGGGATAATGTACCCCCTACTGTAAATGATAAGGATATTAGAAATCACTGAGGGGTTGTTCTGTGACCATATAAAGGCACAAGGCTGCAGGCTGAGTTATACAGGGAACTCTGAGTATCACTCATGTATTATAAGGGATAATTTACCCCCTACTGTAAATGATAAGCAAACATAAATGTAAATACCTATTGGTATGTATCTTACAGGATGCATTATTAGTTTTCCTTTAGCCCAGAAACTAAAATGTACTCCTGTATTTGTTTACGACTTGTATGATTGGAATGTGGAGCTAACAGAAAAGCTGCCTTTCTTAACAAAAATTTTGCAGCATGTGCGATAATCAGAATAAGATGGATCTGAAAATAACTCAAAAACGGAAAGGTGGCGCTGAAAAAGTCAGAGAGAAGAAGAGGAGAAATCTAGAAGCAGACGCTGCTAAATGTGCAAAATTATCAGATTTATTCTTCCAGAAAGTTGCTGACCCTGGACCCTCATCTATGTCTACTCATGTAATTTGCACTCCATCGCCTCCTTCTGCTCTAGAAGACTACACGTCATGTCCTGTAGCTGATCTTGTTGCATCCACTCCAAGTCCTGGGGCTGCTTCAGTGGTCTACTCTTCATGTCCTCTCTCTGCTTCTGAGATGTGCACTGTACCCCCCAAAAATGCTTATGCTGTTGGTTCTTCTACACCAATTGATTATTATGCAGCTGAAAATTCATCCGCTGAGGGTGCTCATGCAGCTTTCATTTCATTACATGCTGCTTCTCCTGTGGCTAGCACTTCATCAGAGGCTGTTGCATCTGTTGCTTCATTACAGGATGCTTCTCATGTGTTTGATGAAAAAAACTCTGCAGAAAGTGAACATTTAACTTTTAACTACTTTTCACGCCCAAACAAAAGTCAGCTGTCTATGTTTTTTAGTTACCACCCCAAACAAGACACTGCTAATCTTACAGAAAAAAAGCATTTCTATCGTAAAGATGGAACAAATCGAAAGTGGCTAACATTCTATGAAGAAAGAAGGGCTTTTTTTTGCTCTGTTTGTCTAGCATTTTCAAAGCCTACAACAAACAATTCTTTCATTGATGGAACTACAGACTGGAGACACGTCCATCAACGAATAGAAGAACATGAAAAAAGTGTGAGTCACCAAAATAGTGCAGAAGCATATTTTTTAAAGGCTACCAGTGGAGACGTAAGCAGCCTGATAAATCACAATCAAATGTCAGCTCATCGTGAGCAGGTCAGAAAAAGACGACAGATTTTAGAGAGAGTGGTGAGCATTGTCAAACTTATTGGCAAATGTGGCCTTAGCTACAGAGGAGACAAATTTGAGGCAGCATACACCCTGCAGGATCCTAATCTAGACCATGGTAATTTTCTTGAACTGGTTCTCCTCTTGAGTAAATATGACATCTGTACTCAAGAACATGTCAATGAATGCATAGAAAAAAGTAAAAAGAGGCATTCCAAGGGAACTAAGGGTAGAGGTTCTCTATTAACACTGCTTTCAAAAACAACAGTTAATGCAGTTATTGAAGCCATACGGCTGCTTATTCCAGAAAACATCGCAAGGCAAGTGAGGGATGCAGGAATGTTTTCAGTACAGATTGATACATCCCAGGACATTGCATCAAGAGATCAGCTTTCAGTTATTGTTCGTTATGTAACTACTCAGGTTCATGAAAGACTTCTTGCTGTGGTGGATTGCAAATCATGCACTGGGGAATCCTTGCACCAAATGCTAATGAAAGTGCTTGATTCTTGTAAAATAGATGTGCGTAAATGTGCTGGCAATTCTACAGATGGGGCAGCAAATATGCAAGGACAATATAATGGTTTTTCAACATGGTTGACAACGGTATCCCCTGGCCAGATACATGTATGGTGTTATGCACATGTTCTGAACTTGGTGCTTTCAGATACAACAAAAGCTACCATTCAGAGTGCATCACTGTTTTCTTTACTAAATGACATAGCAGTATTTATCCGTGATTCATATCTTCGCATGAATTTGTGGGAAAATATCAGCCAGGATCCTCACCGCCGTAGGCTGTCGGTGATTGGTGAAACCCGCTGGTGGTCCAAAGATGCAGCATTGCGAAAAGTTTTTGGCAACTTTTCAAAACCAGACTCTGGTCTTTATGTTTGCCTTATTGCAATGCTTTCAGAATTTCAAAAGACTCATCAGTCTAGTCCAGATGCCCGTGTAAAAGCAAAGGGCTTTTGTGATTCTCTTTTAAGGTACGAGACTATCCTCACTGCTCAGGTTTTCCTGCGTATTTTTGAGCTAACAACCCCATTATCCAAATATCTTCAGACTTCTGGAATGGAGATTTTAACAGCTTATCGGATGGTGAATGGAGTAGAAGAAAATCTGAAATGTTTCGCAAGATCTTTTGATACTGTCACAGAAGCTGCAGATAAATTTGTGAAATGGGCAGATGAGCAGCTTCAGCATAAATATGAAGATTTGGACCTTGAGATAGAAAAATCTCTTCCTATAAAGAGAATTAGAAAGAGGAAGAAAATGCCAGATGAGTTGTCTGATGATACTGTTATTCCAAATGCTCTTACAGCTTTCAGCATTCAGGTCCACAATGTTATCTTGGATACAGTCCTAAAGAGCATGCATCAACGGTTTTCAGCACATGGCAGCATTTATGCTGATTTTGCTTGTTTGGACCCAAGAAATTTTTCGGTTATAAGAGAGAAAGGACTTACCACCCTAGCACTGCAAGAACTAAGCAAACTGTTGCTAAAATATGATGAAAGGGCCACAGCTGAAAATTTACAATTTGAGTTAACAAGTCTTGCAGCACATTGGGACAAATTAAAGGCCTCTGCACTGGATGAGTACACAGTCAGGATCGCAACCACCATAAAAGCTAAAGACCAGGACACTGTGTCTGAGATGGAATTGGTGAACAAGAGTTGTTCAACATGTAAGAACTGCCCTGTATGCTGCTATCAGTTACTACAACGGTACAATCTATTAACTGATGCATATAATGTGATTGGATTGGCATACAAATTCCTTTTGACTCTGTCTGTATCACAAGTAGCATGTGAGAGAAGCTTTTCTACATTAAAGTTTATCAAAAGCAGATTAAGAAGCACTATATCACAACAGCACTTGGAGTCATTTATGTTAATGGCAACAGAAAAAGAAGTTCTTATGAGTCTAGATGTTGAGGAAGTAATTGACAGAGTTGCTGAAAGGAGTGATCTCCTTATGCGCCTGCTTATACCTTAACATGTTCTTTCAAAACCTTTGGGCTGCTACTCTCACTGCTTCTGTTGTATTTCACACTCTGGTTGCTCTATTGAGTTATATGGTACCATGCATTGAATGATAAATTATCATCTCTTCAGAGGTCTTCACTATATTGGGCTTCATTAACTCTGGATGGATACACTAATCTGAAAGTACTGCATTTCAATCAAATGCACTGTTTGGCTTTTGAAAAGTAATACGTGAAAAGTTGAAAGTTACAGTTTTGCACTGGTTGGAATCCTGACCTCAGTATTGTTGTTAATTTATTTGAACTATTTATTTTACTTGTTTATAGTTATGCCTAATACACTTCTTTTCGTTAGTTATGTGGATCAGATAACAGCTAATCTTGCACCTGATGTGCTTCCTTGGTCTTCACTTACAAGGAATGACCACATAATCTCTGTTCACATACGAACTTCTTAACAAAATCTTAGCAAAATTGCTAAAATAAGAGCAGATTGTATTTATGTGGTATATTTGTTAGTAAAGCACTTTTAAATCAATAAAAAATTATGGTTACCTATTGAATCTTTTGAATCATTGTTATTTTTAAAGATGGTCTGGGCTTTTAATAAATGGCAAAAACAAAACCGTAGATAATTTAATTTTTCTGTGTCATTAATGCAGGTAAAGAACCTTAATTTTATGCACATAATTCATTGCAGTTTTGACTCAATGTATGTGTGGAGATTATATATATATATATATATATATAATACACAAAAGCCATGAATATCCTGTAAATTATATCCTTATAAACGGTGAGTAGTGATGTCATCAGTTATAAACGGTGAGTAGTGATGTCATTTCTGTCACATGACTCACTAAAATTTGGTGTATTATAATAAATAAAGTACCCCCAGCTGTAAAATATGAGGATATTAGAAGTTACCTCGGAGTTCCATGACCTGTATAAAAACACTCGGCCTTCGGCCTGGTGTTTTTATATGGTCATGAAACTCCTCGGTAACTAATAATATCCTTATATTTTACAAGAGGGGGTACTTTATTCACTATATATATATATATATATATATATATATATATATATATATATATATATATATATATATATATATATATATATATATATAAAATAAATCAAAGACCACACGCATTTCTGTGTGGGCTGCTTTGATTTTTTTGCCAGGGCTGCTTTTTACTCCCAGTCCGGCCCTGCTATGAAGGAAGGCCAAGAGACAATAGTAGGAATATGTAGAGATAGCAAAACGGAGAGGAGAGAGTCCTTGCACCATACTAAAATCAGCCTGGGTGGGACTTACTGCACTGACAGTTCGGGCCTACTAGAAGTATTTATCGTAAGTATAAATCCCCTTTTCTCTAGTCGGCCCTCCTGTCAGTGCAGACGTATGGGACGTTCCAAAGCTGTCCCTTAATTTGGGTGGGTATGGTCTGATTTTAACCCACAATTAAACTTAAATACGTCTCTAATACATTTTGGGCAATTTCCTGTGCCCAATATCTAGCTGTGCGAGCAAGGCCTGCTGCCGCTGGTCTAAAGATTGCCGCTGTCTGAGTGTATGCTCTTTTTAGCGAAGACTAATTTTCAATCCATGGGATCTTTGAATGCTGCCTCTTCAGTTGGTAGGGTAGTTTGTTTTGAGAGTCTAGAAATGGCTGAATCTTCCCAAGGAGGCTTATCCCAGACTTTACGTTGTTCTTCTGGAACAGGGTAAGTATCATAAAAGCATTTTGACAAAGTAAATCCTCGGTCTGGTTGTGACCATTCCGTATCAATAGTTTTAGTGATTGAGCTAAATATAGGAAATGTACGTGTTTTCTTTTGGTGAATACCAAGAACCTTATCTGCTTTTGAGACAGCCACGGTTTTCCTCTTTTATTTCCAATATCTCCATCATCTCCCTCAGGAGTTTTCTGGAGATGTCTGGTTTGGCAAAAGTGGTTTGTTCAGTTTCTGAGTCACTATGTGAGTCTGAACTCACCTCATCAGATTTCTGTGCCACAGAAGCATGAAAAGACATGGCATCTAAGTGGGAGGAAGGGCCTTCCTCACAATCTGAAACAGGTGGATAATCAAGCGACTTGCGCTTAGTGGCTTTTTGATGGGAAGTGGAAGGCTGGAGGGCAGTTTTTACCCATTCTAAAAATTCCCCAATTTGCCGTGGGATCTGTGATGGCGCATTGCCTGTTATGGGTGTATAAGGCAAGGAATCCTCATTACTCTGTAAATCCAATATGGGTGAATTGGTTTCAGTGGTTAAGCTGTTGAGGGGACAGGATTGGTGGCTCAGCGGGCATGCAGTCAGAACAATATGTGACTTCTGACTTGTGTGTGTTTACACTTTTTGCATTTTATCCCTTTGACAGGCCTTTTAGCTGGCGTCTTAGCCGATTTAACAGCTTGAATGTCTTCTCTTAAGTCCCTTAATGAATCTGATCTCTCCATGGTATAGTAATTTGAAATAGTTACCAGATACTGGGTTTTTCACTACGCTGAAGTGAGTTGTAGTTCCCCGTTTAGTTCTGCTGAGGAGATGAAACCAGGCTTATTCGCGCTGTTGGACTTGTGCCACCGGTCTGAGAGAGATAGTGCAGTGCGCTTACATTCGGTCAGGATCTAAAATAACAGCAATGACGTCATTGCGCTGTACGAGAACGCGCACGCCAAGAGCCGTGGTGCCCAGATCCAAATGCGCAACCAACTTAAGGAAGCAGTTAGTGAACCAGTTGCTTCTGCTTGCCTCACTGACCGCCGCAACTTTGCTTAGCCCATCAGTATAACATATGGACACGTTTTAGCCAAGGGACAGCCAGGTTGGTGTAACTGCACAGGAAGTGGGGTTAGGTGGGCCAACCTCTGCATATATGGCAGGCCATAGATAAGGGGTAGGTCGGTAGCTCAGCATACCTAGCTCAACAACCTACTGTTCCAGAGTACTGGATTGTTTAGAGTCAGTCCACTTGCTGCAACTGCCAGCAAGGAGGGAGAAGCATACCTGTCGGGAGACAGCTCTGCATGCCTCCATGGTAACTGGCGTCATGGTTCCACTTGCTGCAAAATGCCAGCAAGGAGGGAACGGCCATAATGCTGGTGGAAGTATCCACGGAATGTGTAATCAATGTTCCACTTGCTGCAACATGCCAGCAAGGAGGGAACAGATGATATGTTGGGAGACAGCACTGCATGCCTCCATAGTTTGTAGAACGCTGTAAGGAAAAATAATTAAAAAAAATAAATAAGAGATTTCTATCCTTCACCTACAAGGCAGGACAAAAGAACTGGGGAACAGAGGTGGAGTCAGCTTATATATCCTGAGGGAGGGACCAAGAGACCAATTCTTCTGTCCTGCCTCCAGAGGTGAACATGGACATAACCAATACGTCTGCACTGACGGGAGGGCAGACTAGTAAAGGGCTCTAACCTTCAGCCTCAGAAGTCATGCACAAGTACTTCTTGATATTGTCTAATTTCCAACCTGGAAATAACATTCCTAATCCCAGCTCGACAGAGTGCCAGAAGCTTAAGTTACTAATGTAAAAAATAGATTTTTGTACTTACCGTTAAATCCTTTTCTCTTGTCCTACATTGGGGGACACAGGCACCATGGGGAATGAAGATCCAGTTGCTGGAGGAAGGACACTAAAGGGTTAAGAAAAGCTCCTGCTCTGGGCTTTATCCCCCTCCTACTTCCTCAATCTTCAGTTTTCAGTCCGAAGAAGTAGGGACACCCTATCCTAAGCCAAACAAAAAGAGGAGCCCCTCCCCGAGACAGCTGTGCTGTGTTCCTATGCCTGAAACAAGGCAACAGTAACTAGAATGAACAATAAGAACTTTTGGAAGGCCATAACTAGAAAAAAACAAACCTCATTTCTTTATTTATCTCTTTTTTTTCACGAAAAAACTGAGTAATTTACAGGGAGGGAAGGCCTGTGTCCCCCAATGTAGGACAAGAGAAAAGGATTTAACGGTAAGTACAAAAATCTATTTTTCTCTTGCCTAGATTGGGGGACACAGGCACCATGGGGACACACCAAAGCTACCCATGAGGGTGGGACTATCCTTCAGTGTTCAGGGACAACAGCCCGTAACACCTTTCTCCCGAAGCATGCTTCTGCTGAGGCGAATGTATGGACCTTGTAAAACCTAGAAAAAGTATGCAAAGAAGACCATACTGCCGCTCTACAAACCTGCTCTGCGGAAGCCTGATGTTTTATTACCCAGGAAGTGCTGAGCGATCTGGTGGAATGAGCCTTGACACCGAATGGAGGAGGCTTTCCCCTGACATTGTAGGCCCTGAGAATGGCGGATTTTATCCATCTTGCAATTGTCGCCCTGGTAGCCCTGAGGCCTTTCCTCGGTCCTTTAGGTAAGATGAAAAGGCTATCAACCTTTCTGATGTCCTTTGTGGCTGCAGAATAACATTTTAATGCACGTACTACATCCAGTGCATGGAGTTTTTGTTCCTTTGGTGTCTTCGGATCAGGACAGAAGGATGGCACTTCAATAATAAGAAAAATGACAATAATAAAAATGGAAACAAAAGCAAACACAATATTGACAAAAATCCAAACGCGGAATTGAGAATTGAGGTTAATAATACCCCATTACTTAAAAATAATAACAAAATTCCGATTTATTTCAGTACACAATACAGTATGGAATACAATGAGATATGCAAGATTGTACGCAGACGTATTCCGGTTCTTTTTAATGATCCCATTATGAAGAAAATACTAAATGATGACCAAATTAAAATGATTTCGAGACGATCTCCTACCCTGGGGAATAGGATTTCGCCGAGTATGGTTAGTAACCGAGATTCCCCTTTGGCCAATACTTGGTTAACAACAAAGGGTACATATAAATGTGGAAAATATCCCTGTAAAACGTGTTTGGTTATTTCCATAAGCACAGATTTTAAATCTAACATCACAGGAAAAGTATTTAGTAACCTGACTTACAACAATTGCTGCAGTAACAGGGTTATATATTTGTTGGAGTGTAAGTCCTGCAAGAAACAATATGTTGGACGCACAATCCGTCCCCTTAAAGATAGAGTAAGGGAACATTTACTTGCCATAGAGAAAGGGGATATAAAATCCCCTATTGGCAAACATTTCAATTTTTGCAGCAAACGTGGCACGCAGGACTTGGGAGTGAAAATAATAGAAAGAGTACCCATGCCCATAAGGGGCGGCGATCCACTTCTCTCATTAAACAATCGTGAAGCTTTTTGGATTCTAACCCTACATACACGCAATCCAGAGGGATTAAACACTAGATTTGATATTTCCTATTTTACTTAAGTAATTTGAGTGGCTAATCATAATGTATCTCTTATATGTATCACAATTGTACTATGTTGCACTTAATGGATACTTTTTAAATGTTTTGTAATTTATTACCCTGCTTTGACCACCAGGAGTCACTGTGGGCATTAGCTATTTAAGTTGAGATTCTTACTTTTTTTCTTTATGCTTATGATTAAGGGCAGCTGAGCCCGAAACGCGTCAAGCTAAAACACAGCGTGTATTTTTAAAACATGGCTAAATAAAGATTTTGGATTTTAATTAACGTCTTGGTGTGCGGAATTGCTCTCCTCCATTTATCTCTATTGCAGAAGGATGGCACGACTATATCCTGGTTTAGGTGAAAGTCCGATACTACCTTGGGAAGAAAATCTGGTGTCGGTCTCAAAACCACCTTGTCTTTGTGAAAAATCATATACGGAGGCTTACAGGATAAGGCAGCCAGCTCTGAGACACGTCTAGCTGACGTAATTGCTAGTAGAAACACAACCTTGATAGTGAGAGTTGAAAGTGAAATGGTTTGTAACGGCTCAAACGGAGTCTCTTGTAGTGCGGAGAGAACCAAGTTGAGATCCCAGGAATGAATAGGTTGGCGATAAGGAGGGGCTAGTCTTAGTGCTCCTTGAATGAAGGTTTTTACATTTGGTCTTTGTGCTAGCTGCTGCTGAAAGAAGATAGAGAGGGCTGAAACCTGTACCTTGATTGAACTAAGAGCCAGGCCATTGTTTAATCCTTCCTGAAGGAATCGTAGTAGATCACTCATCCCAAATCTGCGGGTCCTTATGGTTGTTCTCACACCAGCCTATGAAAGTCCTCCATACCCTGTGATATATCCTGGCCGATACCGGCTTTCTAGCTCTCAACATCGTGGGTATAGGCTCAGGCGGAACGCCTGATCTGGATAGAATTAAGGCTTCAAGAGCCACGCCGTTAAACTCAGTCGAGGTGAATTCTGGTGGAGTATGGGACCCTGATACAGAAGATCTGTCCTGTCTGGGAGATGAAATGGTGCGTCTGCTGCTTGTGTTACCAGATCCGTAAACCATGTGCGACGGGGCCAGTATTGGGCTACCAGGATGGTTGGTACCCCTTCTGCTCTTATCTTCTTTAAGATCCTGGGAAGAAGAGCTAATGGAGGAAAGACGTACACCAATTGGAATTGCCAGGGTACTACTAGTGAGTCCACTGCGATAGCTAGTGGATCTCTGCTTCTTGCAATGAAGACCTTCACCTTGTGATTGTACCGTGATGCCATCAGATCTACGTCTGGAGTTCCCCATCTTGCCGCAATCATTTGGAAAACCTCTGGGTGAAGGCTCCACTCTCCCTGATCTATCCTTTCCCTGCTGAGGTAGTCTGCCCTCCAATTGTCTTCCAGGGATGTGAACTGCGGAGATGGCCGGAACCGTTCTTTCCGCCCATTGTAAGATCTGATTTGCTTCTGCCAACACCCTTTGACTCCTTGTGCCTCCCTGGTGGTTGATGTAGGCCACCGCAGTCATGTTGTCTGACTGAATTCGAACTGGTTGCCCCCTCAGGTGGTCCGTCCAGTGAAGTAAAGACAGATAGATCGCCCTGGGTTCGAGGATGTTGATTGGTAGCGCTCGTTCTCTTAACTGCCAGCGCCCCTGCACTGTAAGGTCCCCTAGGACTCCTCCCCACCCTTGCAAGCTTGCATCTGTTGTGACGACCATCCACCTGTGGTTGGGGAATGGTCTGCCTGAGCGGAGTGTCTTTGGTTGGAGCCACCAAGAGAGGGATTCCCGAACTGTGTCCGACACGGATATTGCGCGATCTAAATTCGTCCGATCCTTCCTTTGGTGTTGGAGGATCAGTCTCTGAAGTGACCTGGTATGCAGCTGTGCATACGAGACCGCTGGAAAGGATGCCACCATCGTCCCTAGTGTTCTTATGGCTGTTCGAAGTGTCACCTGCCGTGACATCTGAATTGTCTGGACACGATTGTGCAGAGTTGACACCTTGGTTGGGGGAGAAAGGTCCGCCCCCTTGAGGTATCTAGGATAAGTCCTAGATATTCTGTCACCTTGGCTGGAGCTAGTCTAGATTTGTGAGTATTGATGATCCAGCCCAATTGAGATAGCTGTCTCATGACTGTCTGTAGATGCTCCGTGGCCCGGGGCAACGTTGGAGCCTTGACTAGGAGGTCGTCCAGGGCCGCCGCCATGACCTTTGTGAAAACTGGGTGCGGATGAAAGTCCAAAGGGAAGAGCCACAAACTGCCAGTGCGCCCCTTGTACATAGAAGCGGAGGAATCTGTGGTGGTTGGGATGGATTGGAATATGTAGGTACGCATCTTTGATGTCGACTACTGCCAAAAATTCCTCCTTTTCTAAGGGCATTAGTACCGACTGAATGGATTCCATCTTGAAATGGTACCTCTTGACATAATTGTTTAGTTCCTTGAGGTCCAGAACCGGACGGAAGGAGCCATCCTTCTTTGGTACTATGAACAGATTTGAGTAAAACCCCTGGCCCCTCTGCAGGGGTGGCACTGGTTCTACTACCCCGGAGGATGCAAGGTTGTATAAGACCTCCCGGAAGGCCGATCTTTTTGGTTCTGATATTGGGAATCTTGACATGAAGAACCTTCTTGGTGGGAGTTGGGAAAACTCTTATGAGGTAGCCCTGACCTATTAATTGAAGAACAGAGGTATCGTGAACTTTTTGTGACCACACCTCCCGAAAGCCGCTTAGACGACCGCCTATTCGGATGCCCTCGGGGGTGGGCACCCCTTCATGCGGAGGCGGGCTTGTCTTGGGAGGTCTTGTTTGAAGCTCTAGATGAGTTCCAGGTAGAGTTGTGTCTAGCTTGGAACTTAGGACGTCCTGGTGTTTGATGTTTTTCCGTCTGTGTCCTTTGCCTCTGGTTTTGGGAGGGGCGAAAGGGACGAAAAAATGGCCTTCTCTTGAAGGTGGGTCATTTTGATTTGTTTTGTGGGAGTAGAGTGCTTTTGCCACCCGTAGCCTGCGAAATAATCCTATCCAGTTCTGCTCCAAAGAGTTGTTTTCCTGAAAAGGGGAGACTGACTAGTGATCTCTTGGAAGTTAGGTCCGCTGACCAAGTCTTGAGCCATAGGAATCCTCTGGCCACTACGGATTGGGCGGAGGCTCTAGCCACTAGCTTGGCTGCATCCAGGGCCGCCTCGCATATATAAGTGTTTGCATCTGCAATTTGTGCCAAAAGTAAATCTGTGGAAGGATCCTTGGATCCTATAAGATGGGCTACGCGTTCCACCCAGACCTCCATCGCTCTGGAGACCCACGCTGTAGCGAATATAGGTCTTAAAGCCCCACCTGCTGCCGTAAAGATGGCTTTGCAGAAACCCTCTAGTCGCTTATCAATAGGATCCTTGAATGACGCTGCGTCTGCAACAGGAATAGTGGTTGTCCTTGACAAACGTGAAACTGGAGGATCTACAGCTGGTGGGGAACACCACAGATCAACACATTCCTGAGGGAAGGGGTATGCCTGAGTGAATCGCTTAGAAATTTGGACCTTGTGGTCTGGAGTCTTCCATTGTGCTTTGACTATTTCGTCAAGCTGCCCGTATGCTGGAAATACAGAGGATGACTTGCGTTGTCTCTTGAATAGATTTTTACTTGGTTCTGTATTGGCCGGGGAGTCCTCTAAATTTAACGTCTGAAGGACTGCCTGAATCAGGTTGTCCACCTCCCTTTGGGATCTGGGGGTGTCCTGATCAGTGTCAGATTCCTCGTCGGAGAGAATCAAACCCTCTTCCCCTGAACATTCCTCCTGATCCTCTTGGGATGGCGGGGAAGGAGGCGGGCGTTTTGGGGCCCCTTGGTGTGTGTAAGAACTGTGTGGTTGGGTAGAAAGGTGTTCTAGCACCTTATCAAGGGTCTCTGGTATCTTGGCCAGGTTTTGGAGACCTGCCAATGACAGAGTCAGCGCACGCACCAATTCTGAGTCAGTGCTCGTTTGGGTGATCGTGGCCGGCACAGGGCAGGGAGGTGGAGCTGCAGCTGTTTTGCAAGTTCCACACATAGGGTCAGCAGAAGCACCTGCAAATTTTTCTTTACAAGAAGAGCATGCCCAATAAGTGACAATTGAAGTGCGATTAGCGTGTGCCTTGGGCAGGGGCTGGTCTTGAGACCTGTTTGGCATAGTGACAGGGTTCCCTACCCCCTTGTGTGAAAATAGTATTTGCCCTTAAGTAAGCACTTAGCTCACTAAGCTAATACTGCCCCAACGCTAATGAGGCATGGAGCGCAGAAGAGGAGGAGAAGCAATTCCCCCCTCGGCATCTAAGTACTTAGGCAACCTGTGGAGACAGGGGGAAGAGGTAAGCCAAAGCCTAATAGTGTCACAGGTTCTTAGCGACAAAATTCGGTACCTGTATAGAGAAGCGCGTCTCTCTGCGAACCGAGCGCCGGCTTGTGATTCCTGCTTGCGATTCCTGCGCAGCGTGTCCCAAAATGGCTGCCGGGGAGCGCGTCATAGAGGACGCTGACTAGGCGTGCGTAGCGTATGTCCGCCTCAAACACCTATTTGAACGAAAAAAACTCTGGCACTCAAGGCAAGTGAAATGCAGGGTTCCCCCTTGCTTTTATTTCTTGTGCAGACGTGCGACGTTTCGGGGTTACCCCCTTTATCAAGCATGATGACGCCTCAAACACCTAACCAAGATTGCCGCCGAACCTTCAATATGGAGCGGAAGAACGCGCACAAGGGGAGAAGAGAACCCACGCTGCGCACTGCCCAAGAGCACCGCTAGAAGGTAGGAAGGACCGCTACAAGCATGCTGTAGGCGAATAAGGGTAGAGCCACAAAAAAAAGACTGGCAGAAAAAGGAGAAGGTAGGGGTATATACTTACCACCTATGCCAGCTGTCAGTGCCCAAAGAAGCACACACACACCCCCCCCTTGTTCCAGCAGCTGGTGCAGCCTCCGTGGAGCGGGAACCAGCCGCCCAGGGGTGGAGGAGGAAGCTCTCCAGCCTGCAGACCTCCGTAGAGCGGAAAGGCTAATGGCACCTGGATGGGGGGGAACCCCTGGCTGGAAAGGCACTGGATAGTAAAAATCACAGACCCCTGTTGTGGCTATGGCCCTTAGACCACTGCTTCAGCCACTCCGTGTCCGTCCTCCTTCTGAGGACACTAAAGAAAAACTGAAGATTGAGGAAGTAGGAGGGGGGTAAAGCCCAGAGCAGGAGCTTTTCTTAACCCTTTAGTGTCCTTCCTCCAGCAACTGGATCTTCATTCCCCATGGTGCCTGTGTCCCCCAATCTAGGCAAGAGAAAGGCAACTACTGATATTTCTCTACTCAGTTCTATCATTCCTGCTACCTTGGCTGGACAGAACAGCAGAGTGGGCCCTTACTCCCAACATTTCCAAATCGTACACCTTGTGGCTCTATTGCTTTCCAGCATATACACAGTGCTCCCAACCAATGCCTCTAGTACAGCTATTGTGCTGTGTACAACATTGGCCTCCCATCTTTTGCTACAGGAATAATATGTTTTAGACTGTG
The DNA here is from genome assembly GCF_017654675.1 of Xenopus laevis. Taxonomy (NCBI): domain Eukaryota; kingdom Metazoa; phylum Chordata; class Amphibia; order Anura; family Pipidae; genus Xenopus; species Xenopus laevis. The sequence goes on along the minus strand of NC_054373.1, from coordinate 82,192,437 downwards.
TAGCTTTTCCTTTTGCAGCTTGTACATTCCATAGCGAATGCGGTGTCACTATTCAAAAAATGGAACCCGCTTTTAGCCTGAAAACGAAAGGCTGGTTAGTCTGATACCAGTGGTAGGAAAAACTTTTGGAAGGTGTAATACAGGGTAAGATACGTCACAACATTGCAAATCACAATACTTTTTATGACAGTGTGGTTTTATGTGTAACAGCTAATTTTATGAATAGGTGAGCAATGGGGTGGGAGGGCAATAGAGGTGATCTAATTAGACATTTGATACAGTACCACACAGCAGGTTACTGGTTAAGTTATAGAATATTGGCCTGGAACATAGTATTTATACATGGATAGAGAACTGGCTGAAGGATAGATTACAAAGAGTGGTGGTAAATGGAACAATTAATTGGACCAGTGTTAGTGGAGTACCGCAGGGCTCTGTACTTGGTCCTTTTACTTTTCAACTTGTTTATTAATGACCTGGAGCATTGGAAGTAAGGTTTTTGTGGATACCCAATTGTGAAATACGAAGTTCCCTACAGGTTGCTCCCACTTTGCAGAGCGATCTGATTAAATTGGAAAAACCAGGCAGCAAACTGGAAAATTAGGTTCAATGTTGTTAAATGAAAGGTTATTCACTTAGGTAGAAATAATATAATTGCAAGTAATACACTAAATACCAGTGTGTTGGGGTATCCCCAATTGATCTAGGGATTTTGGTAGGTAAGTCTACAAATCCAGGCAGTGTCATTCTGTGGCTACTAAATCCAATAAAGTGCTGTTTTGCAAAAAAAAAAAAAAAAAAAAAGCATAACTCAAGGGATGAAAACATAATTATGCCTCTTTATAGGTCCCTGGTAAGGCCACACCTATAGTATACAGTGCAGTGTTGGGCTCCAGTCCTCAAGAGGGATATACTGTAAATGTGCTGGAGAGAGAACAGAGAAGTACAACTAAACTGGTTAAAAGGATGTAAGATTTAAATTATGAGGGTAGACTATCAAGGTGGGGGTTCTCAACAACCTGGGACAGGATTACTCTTTAAAAGTACATTAGAGATATAGTGAGGGAATCTTATTTCCACTTAAAAAGTATGAATGCACCATAGGCCACCCTTTTAGATTAGTGGAACAGAACTTTCAGTTGAAGCGGCATATGTGGTTCTGGAAATGTCCAGCTGTACAATTAGTGTGTGTGTGTATTATATATGGGAGTATATTGATGTCAGTATAAGGATGTGTATATGTGCACTGTGGTTCTTTTGGAGAGGTACTCCAATTACCACCTGTCTTTCTGGCCTAGCCTACCTTCAAATTAACTAAAGAGCAGAAAATATATTAAAGATGTGGAGATTAGTAGCTTTTAAAACAAACTAGTATCCAGTGAGTCTTAAGAGTTATTGGGGGTGGGGAGCAGCAATTAAGACAAGACAGTTTTTTGTTTTTTACAATTTATTTTGTAATTATTAGATAGACAAGCTTTAGTTCTCCTTTTCCTGCACTGTCTTTGTACCACGCAGACGACCGGTACGACGAGCAGCAATAAGACCAACTTTGCGACCAGCTGGGGCATCTCTCCTGATGGTTGAGGGCTTACCAATGTGTTGATGGTTACCACCACCGAAGGGATGTTCAACAGGCTGTAAGAAAAGGAAAAAAATGAATTTTAAACCCACAAACATTACAATAATTTTTGTATGATTTACAGGAGTTTTCTGAACACCAATCTCTTCTGCATTTAAATGTCACGCTAATATTTGTAATGCTACGTTTTTTGTAAGATTTGTAAGTGTCATCAAAGTATTTATGGTAAATTATGTTGATTAATGAGCAGAAGAAAACAGATACCAACACAGGCCTCAACAATGTATTGTTTCCCTGCTAACAAGTCACATCCCACTGTAAAAAAACACTTACGTTCATAGCCACACCACGGACACGTGGCCAGCAGTTTCTCTTTGCCTTGTATTTATGGTAGGCACGACCTGCCTTCAGGATAGGTTTGTCAATACGACCACCTCCAGCAACAACACCTGCATTCAAGTAACGTTCACATTTAAGTGTTGGTTGAACAATTACAACAACCAGACATCAAGTGGATCAAAAAGTGCAGTAAAATAAAAGAGTATTTATAATGTTTTTTCGAACACTAAACAACCGAATTACAAAATTGTTGGTCCTTCTGTGGAAAGTACAAGTTATGGTCCTGACTTGGCTGCCAATGCCCCCAATTTGGACAACATTTCTTGGCTATTAAGTAATATCACAGACTTTCTCTCGTTACTAGCCAACAAAGGGTGAAGGACAAAAAGGAAGCGGATAAAGCCCTCGTTAGTTTTTTTTTTTTTTACACAAATAAAACCTACAGTACAGTGACCATTTAAATAAGCAGTTCATTTGTAAATGTACTTTTAGTATGATGAAGACAGTGCTATTTTAAGATGACTGGTTTTTGAATCATTTTTGCAGCTCCTTCCTTTTTAATATAAACGGTAATTCAGATGCTCGGACAAAACGTACTCCCTAGCAACCAGGAGCAGTCAATGACAAGATAAACAACCGAGCCTGAATAGAACATGATAATATATTAATATGAAAGACTTAATACTACAATCATTCTGACTTTTCATTGCTGATCAGTGACCCTGACAAACCGATGTCATTGTAACTGCAGGTTGCCAACGGTCTAATAGAAAAAGAAAAATACTTCCAGAGAGACACCAGGGAAATTCTTATTTCACATCATAATAAATCTCAAAGGTATTTGTACATTAAAGGGGTTGTGCACCTTCCAAACACTCAGTTCAGTTGGTTTCAGATTGTTCTCCATAAATACTTTCATCAATTGCTTTATATCTTTAATTTTTTAAGTTTAAAGTGAAATGTTTCAGTATTTCAGTCTGTCAGCTGAGTAATTCAGGTGCAGATTTTGAACTGTACAATTCGCTATATTTAGTTGATTTTTCAGGAGCTTCTCTGGAGTATTAGCAACTATTGTATCAATTCTAACAGCTGCCTCTAATGAAACAGATTCTGCTCAACAGGAACAAAGATAAGAAATGTATCAACTAAATGTAGAACAGTTTACAGGATCGGCAACCCCCCCCCCCCATCCCAGAGATGCTTAAAAAAAGGTGGCTTACTTAAATAAGACTTACATTTCAATATTAAAAGATCGGTCACACACAGAAAATAGAAAGGAATTTGAAAAAGTCTTTATTTCTGGTGAACTGCCTGAAACCAACTGAACAAGTGTTGGAAGGTGAACCACCCATATAAATATGGCAATTTACAGGTGGATACTGGTTCCCAGCTTAGTCACTATTGCGACATGTAAACTTGTATAGTGGTTTCACGTTCAATTTTTATATATCTTAATGATCATGTAGTTTAAAGGGCAACCTCATCCAAATTTGACAAAAGAAAAAAAAAAGAATGTAATTCTAAGCAACTTTGTCATATCTGTCTGGCCTGTGCTATTGCTTGAAAGGAAGCAGGGAGTCTTGACAGGCGGAAAGTGGACTACTGCTACAGTTTCAATAGTCAGAACCAGCAGTGCTAAATGGGACAGTTAAGATAATCAAACAATTAAGGAAGAAAAATATTGTCAGTAAGAGAAAGGTAAGTGGCTGTGGTTCCCAGGAGGGGTACCTTAAACATATTTCATTGTACTTATCCTCTAAATGGCATTGCCCAGCTGCTGAGAATAATGGTTTGTGTCTTATAAAATCATTGTGCAACTTTCTCCACACTGAGGGACTGATCCATTGGGCAAAGGGGACAACCCCAAGAAGGCTGTATCCAGCTTACAAGCTCCAGCTGAATAATATCTTAGAATGTGAACTTATCTTTAACCTTTATGGTAAGAGCACACTGGGCAATTCGGGAAGATTTAATTGCCTGGCGACTAATCGTATCGTCTTTGCAGCGACCAATCTCCCTGAACGCCTTCCCCACACTCTTGTGTGTGTCGCCCGAAGTTTCCTTGTGCGGCAACTTCATAAAACAAATCGCCCCATGTGCTTCAGCGGCGGCAATTTTTTATTTTAGCCAGCGCAAGAGTGAGGGAAGGTGTTCGGGGAGATTGGTCGCCGCAAAGACGAGGCGATTAGTCGCCAGGCGACTAAATCTCCCCGAATCGCCCAGTGTGCCCCTACCCTAAGAGGACAGTCTATTTTATAAACTCGAGTTTACATCCCCTGATTTTAAGTTTTCCCTCATTTTACATTGTTGTTTTGTGGTCCCACCTATTATGCATAATACTTTTCCCTGAATTTTTCACCATTTTTTTCTGGTCCCCTGAAAAACATAAAAATGTGGGTTCTACTGTAGTTCACAAAATGCCATCTGCAAAAATTGAGGTCATGTTTCAGCACAAAGTGATAAATCTGCCCCTCAGCGAGAGAAATATTGGTGCACAAAATACTTACCAACAATAGCTCTGTTAGCAGATGAGATGACCTTCTTGGATCCAGAGGGCAACTTCACTCTGGTTTTCTTTGTTTCAGGATTGTGGGAGATAACTGTGGCATAGTTACCAGAGGCCCGGGCAATTTTGCCACGATCACCTGGTTTCTCCTCCACACAACAGACAATGGTGCCTTCGGGCATGGTGCCAACAGGGAGTACATTGCCAATGTTCAGCTGAGCTATTGAATAGAAGGCAGAGTTAGTCAAATACCTAAATGCATCTTTTGAAAATGAAATATTAATACATGTAATAATATTCTCAATTCACAACACTGTAAATACACAGCACTGCCACTGAGGTTGCAAAAAAAATTAGGTACCCCCAAGTGATTATAATTGCTTCCCTGAGACCCTGATAATGCCTTTCCTTCTCTTTTAAAAGCAAATTGCATTTTTAAAAAACCAATCACATTAGGATCCTTAGGAACCCCTGAAAATCAGGTTAGTGCTGAAAAGGGTTCCACTGCTTATGCATTACCAAAGGGAAGTTCTCTCCATGACAAGGAAGAAAAAGAAATTATTTGATTGCCTAAATACAACATCAGCATCAGTCATAATTGTAGCAGTTCAAATAAAGTAAGTGGATTCAAAAATATTAAGGGCTACCCTATAGTATAGAATATTAATGTCATGTTAATTCAACGTATTATCACCCAGTTTTAATGTTTGAGGGTATATCTGCAATGTGAATATTGTTTACATTTGCAACTTTTAGAAGTTAAAGGGCAAGTTAAAGTCCTCAGTTATTTTATGCAGAGTTTAAAGGAACAGTTCAGTGTGAAAATAAAAACTGTGTAAATAGATGGGCTGTGCAAAATAAAAAAAATGTTTCCAATATAGTTAGCCAAAAATGTAATGTATAAAGGCTGGAGTGACTGGATGTGTAACATAATAGCCAGAACACTTTTCAGCTCTCTATCTGAGTTAGTCAGCGACTTGAAGGGGGGCCACATGGTACATATCTGTTCAGTGAGTTTGCAATTGATACTCAGCTTCAGCTCAGATTAAAAAGCAACAGATATGAACCATTCACCCCCCCTTCAAGTCTCTAATTGGTTACTGCCTTGTAACCAGGCAGTGTAAACCAAGAGAGCTGAAAAGCAGGAAGTAGTGTCACTCCAGCCTTTCTACATTACATTTTTGCCTAATTATATTTGAAACATTTTATTTTGCACAGCCTGTTTACCCAGTTTTTATTTTTACACTGAACTGTTCCTTTGAGCCTGCACCCAAATATGCAACAGTACATATTATGTTGGTAACCTGTGAATTATAGTGCACTTAGGGCACATGTAAAATCCATAAGCAAGAAAGGACAACAAAAACTGGAACAGCGGTTGTTAAAGGAGACAGAACCTATGCAAATATATTATACACCTTACCTAACTTTATACAAGGACATTTGCCACTATTACATAAATCCACTTAACATAAAACGAACCTTTCTTGCCACAGTACACAAACTGTCCAGTATGGATTCCCTCAGCTGCAACGAACAACTCTGTCCTCTTTTTAAACCTGTAAGGATCACGGAATGCAACCTTAGCAAGAGGAGCGCCACGGCCTGGATCATGGATAATGTCCTGAAACAAAATTCCATCTTTTAGATTCTTATTAGGGCTGCCCACCCAGAGGACTGAATTTGGATCTCCACAAAAGAGAAGAGACAATGGAGGTTCTTGTCTGGTCCCTATTAAGTACAGATTATGAAAAATAAATATAAGTACATACTTTCACAATACCCTTGATGTAGCCATTTCTTTCAGCAAAGTCGATAGCCCGGAGCTTAGCAGCACCCTTTCTGTGTTTGACGTGGGCTTTAAAAACAGAGCCTGCACCTTTTCTCTGTCCCCTGATTACACGTCCCATTGTGCACTAGAAACCAAAGAAATTCTATGTTAATAGCGAGAAGAAAATAACAGATACATCAATTTACTAACTTGCTACCAGAGCTGTGGAGTATGGAGCAATATTGGGTATCTAGAGTTGAAACTCCAAAAATGCACAGACTCTTAACGTTAAATACAAGCACTGAAAATAATTAAATCATATTTTAAAGTTTCTATGAAGGATATGCCCTCCTTCAAAGCATAATACTTTAATCAAATTTGGTTTCTATTTAACAGCTCTATGTTCAATTAATATACAAGTTGTTTTAGGTTTTCCAATTGTTTTTGGTTTATGTAGTTTAACGGATTATTTTGAGCTTTGGCATTGAAAAATGCCTTGTATGTTCGGTACTTAACTTCCTTCAAACATGGAAATTACATTAGGAACAGTAACACCAAAAAATGAAAGTGTTCTAAAGTAATTAAGACATAATATACTGTTAGCATGTACTGGTAACCTGTGTTTGCTTCAGAAACGCTTCTATAATTTATATAAACAAGCCATGGGGGGAGCCATTCAAAGCTGAAAAAGGAGAAAGGGCACAGGTTACATAGCAGATAAGCTCTGTCCATTACAATGGTGTTTTATCTGTAACCTGTACCTTTTCTCCCCCCCCCCAATAGCTTGAATGTCTGCCCCCATGGCTGCACATCAGCTTATTTATATAAACTATAGTAGTCTTCTGTAGCAAACAGTTTTTATCAGTGCAGAGCAACAGTACATTATAATGTAATTACTTTGATACACTTTCGGTTTTCGGTGTTACTGTTGCTTTAAACACATAGGAGTCGGAGGATTTATGTACAGACTACAGAGCCCTGCTTGCTACTTAGTGGGGCTAAAAGTCTCATGTAACAGACTCTTGATGAATCCCTGATAAACACCACAGAGGAGAACTAAACCCAGTATCACTGAGAGGAGAATGATCCAGTCCTAGATCTTTTTTTATTTAACGTTAAGTCGTATGGCACGTGGGGCTTACACATCACTGGAGGCAAAGTGCTCAAACAGCCTGCCATTTACTTGAATGGAAGCTGCCTTTAAAGGGGTGGTTCACCATTAAAGGAATTGTTCAGTGTAAAAATAAAAACTGGGTAAATAGGCTGTGCAAAATAAAAAATGTTTCTAATATAGTTAGCCAAAAATGTAATGTATAAAGGCTGGAGTGATTTGATGTATAACATGTCAGTCAGACACTACTTCCTGCTTTTCAGCTCTCTTGGTTTAGACTGACTGGTTACCCTGGTTACCAGGCAGTAACCAGAGACTTGAGGGGGTGCCACATGGGTCATATCTGTTGCTTTTGAATCGGAGCTGAATGCTGAGGATCAATTACAAACTCACTGAACAGAAATGTACCATGTGGCCCCCCCCTTCAAGTCGCTGACTAGCTCAGAGTTAGAGCTGAAAAGTAGGAAGTTGGATTCTTGCTGTTTTATTAGACATCTGTTCACTCCAGCCTTTATATATTACATTTTTGCCTAACTAACTATATTAGAAACATTTTTTATTTTGCACAGCCTATGTATTTATCCAGTTTCTTTTCACACTGAACTTTTCCTTTAAGTTAACTTTTAGTATGTTATATTATAGCCAATTCTAAGTAACTTCTCAGTTGGTCTTCATTATTTATTCTTTAGTTTTTTTAAATTTTTTGCCTTCTGAATCTTTCCAGCTTTCAAATGGGGGGAGGGGTCACTGAACCTATCTTAAAACAAATGCTCCTTAAAGCTACAAATGTATTGTTATTGCTACTTTTTATTACTCATCTTTCTATTTAGGCCCTCTCCTTTTCAGGTCTCATTCAAATAAATGCATGGTTGCTTAGGTAATTTGGACCCTAGCAACCAGTTTGCTGAAATTGCTGGAGAGCTGCTGAATAAAAAGCTAAATAACGCAAAAACATAAAATTATTAAAAAATTAAAACCAATAAAAAAAGGTCTCAAAATATCACTCTCTACATCATACTAAAAGTTAATTTAAAGGTGAACCCTTTATCAACTAGCAGTGGCAGGTGGATTCCATTCAAGTTAATGACAGGCAGAATGGTCATGTTCCACCAGCTGAAAAACAGTTCCATTTAAAAGCACAGTACAAATTCACAAACAGAAAGCAATTTATTGGTAGCCTCCCCCAAACAGAAATGCCCCACTGACTGGCAGAGAATATGCCCCGTGTGTGTGCCACAGGCCTCTTCACTCCTTATAGTAACATGAAATAAAATCTACAGACTAAAACAAAGTGTGTTCCTGCAGTACAATATTAGTTCCACCTTTACATCAAACAAAACCCACAACTCCAATGTCGGCCATAAAAGGCTGGTTCAGCTTTAAGTAAACTTTTACTATGTTATAGAATGGACAATTCTTAGCAAACTTTCCTCTGCTCTTTTTTTTTTTTTTTTTTTTTTAATTATTTGCCTTTTTCTTCTGACGCTTTTGCAGCTTTCAAATGGGGGTCACTGACCCCGTCTAAAACAAATGCTGTGTAAAGCTATACATTGTTAGTGCTACTTTTTATTACTCATCTTTCTATTCAAACAACAGTAAAACACAGGCATCTTATACCCCTCTACACACAACTACATATAATACAAAACAGCGCTATCTGCTTAATTATCAATAGGAAAGTACCGTGTCCTTAGCAGAAACACAGCAGCTATACGAGAAGACTCTCAGTGACAGTGAAAGCGACACGTTAACAAGAACCTCAATATTCTCAACAAGGAACAAAAATTGCTCCGCATTACTACAACCCAGGGTACATAGCACGCGTTTCTAATCAGAAACAAAGCCGGAAAACCCGGATGGCTGATCTAGAACTCGGATTGAGAACGGATTGTAACGTGAAGAAAGCAGCCATTAAACTCCTACCTAGGCCGGGCTGTCCGCGAAGAGGAAGTTCCTCGGCACGCACAGCCGATTTCTTCCGGAGAGAGGGGCGACGTGCACGCTGGGACGATGACGTCACGCATGTATACTGCCAATACATCGCTAGGGTTATCTAACAAGCGGCCATATTTGATTTGGGACACATTTTATTTTAAACCAGCGGGATAAACATTCGCTGTTCGTTCTAAGAAATAAAATAATTAGGGGCCAAACAAAAGTTTGAGAGAGATTGACTGCTTTGCTTGCTGGGAGTCATTATGTTTAGCGCTGAATATGTAAAACCTGGAATCTGTCATAATATTGCTGCCAGGTTTTCTATAAAATTACCGGCTTTTTATATTTGTATGTGTCAATTCCTAGTAAAGTAAAGAAAATATCATGTAAATTCATGCAGAAACAAACATTTGAAATGAGAGCACTCGCCCACTTCCAACCACGCCACAGGTAGTGTTGCCACCTTTTCTGGAATAAAATACCAGTCTTTCTATATATTTATCTTTTTTCCCTATTAATAACACTGGGATCAGCCGTCATTTTTACCGGCCAGGTGGCAACCCTAGCCACAGGATCAACAGACTCCCCGTGTTGGCTCGTAATCATGCCCCCAGATAAGGACAAGCTTATATGACAACACTGTATATTGTACGGAGCACCAGGCAGCTGAATTCATAAAATCTTCACTTTATTCAATATAATAAAAGCATTTACATCACCCGCAGTTGTGAACAATACCTAGGGTTGCCACCTTTTAAAAAAATCTCTACCGGCTGTTGGAGGGGGCAGGTATAAAAGGGCGGGCCCTGGCTACAAAGGGGCGGGTTGCAACAATTAAGGGGGTGGATCCAAGGCACGTGATTGGCTGTGCCAGTCGTGACATCAAAGAGGGCGGGGCCACAGCACGCGTTTGGACTCAAGCCAGCAGCAAAATGTAAATTTTTACTGGGCTGGGTGCAGGCCACGGGCATTTGTTTGATATATTACAAATTTACCGGCAGCTACATTGCCGGTTAATTTGTAATACCGGCCCCGGCCTTTGCTGGTGTTTTACCGGCTAGGCTGGTAAAATACCGACCAGGTGGCAACACTAACAATACCCCACGCTTGACGCGTTTCATGGAGTCTCGTGCTTTTGAGGAAATTGTAGCCGATAAATTCCGTCCTGCCCACCCATGATAAACAACACTTATCATGGCTTTGACAGGCCGGCAGTTACACCACTGAGTACTGGCAGTGCCTTTCCAATCAGCTCTTGATACTTTGCATTTCTTTATATGGCAACGTATGTCATGCACAAAAAGAGCTTTCTTTCCAACATACAAAAGTTGAATTATCTGGAATAGCAATGTTTTTGTAATAATAACTTAAGTATTTTGTATTCATTAAAAAGTAATAATTTTTTTTATACTAATGTTCCAGTGGAGAAAAGAAGACAAAAGCATGGAACCATGCACTGTGTCTGCCCATTCCCACTTGTATGTATGCCATTAAAGGATACAAGAAAATAGAATAACCTTTGGAAAAAGGCATAGAGTTCAAAGACTATGGTTACCACCGTTTTGTAAGAAAAATTTAGGGCACACAAACAGGGGAGAGGGTTGGGCGATGACATAAAAGGTGTTGGAGGTAAGACTTTTTGTTGCTAGGAAATGTTTGATACCAGCCTACCTTTGGCTGGTATTTTAATATTTAGTATTTAAAAATAATATACAGCAGTCAGGTGGGAACCCTAATCACAAACGAATAAGGATATACGCCATTGCCGGAATCGACAGGGAGACAGTGTAACCTGCTGCTGAGACGCCTCCCACAAATCCACTCTGGCTGCGGCAATTCACATGTAGAAGAAACTTGGTTGTGTCGGAGGCGCCAATGAAGCAGGATGCCAGGGAACCCTAATCACAGATGTAATGTGGCACATTAAAAATAAGACATCATGACAGTGTGAACACAGCAGGTTTGTAAAGACAACACAGTATCTTCATTAAATGTACACACAAATCAGACAGTATCAATATAGCACACTTTGCACAAAGCAGAGACAATGGTAGAGATTAAATGGCCCTTTGAACACCATACTGCCAGAAATAGAACTCCTGTGCCATGTTGCCCTTAAAAACAAGCATAAGAAGAACTTCACTGGCACCCAGGATTTGCGATAGCAGGGCAAGCCCTTACAATTTTATTAATGCAGTAGTACTACTGCATTAATAAAATTGCAAGGGCTTGCCCTGCTATCGCAACTCTTGGGTGGCAGTGAAGTTCTTCTTACCCTTGATGTGAGGTGGCCGATTCATCTATTGCTGGGCACCACGATACGTATTTTTGGGCTTGTGTGGAGTGCGGATTCTCCAAATCTTGCTTGGCCCTTAAAAACAAAATAACTAGAATCACCACAAAACTATTATTGCCTGGACTCTTAATCAGCCACTGATAGCCATAGATATGTATACACCAACAGGCATATTGACATATAAGGTAGACACAAGTTCTGGAGTGTTAAAGACGCCCAAAACTCAGCCCTTAGAGTAGCATGAGCACTTGTGCCTACCCACAGCTCAGCTTGATATGTAATGCTTGACCTGAGTGGGTATTAAGTACAAGACTCCAGTCCAGATGTGAACCCCTCCACTCCACTTTTTTTATGTAATGGAGTGGACACCTTCCCTATGGTGACTGATCCTAGGAATCATCAGAGGGGAGGCTGGGTTGGATGAAGGTTGGGAAGTAGCAGGTTTGATTTTTGACCCAATCATTACTACTTTGTAATCCGTTACTTTTGTAAGGGCAATTCTTATTTTATATGCCCAATATAGTCATTGTATATATTGAGTGGGTAATCACCATGTTGTTAAAAGTTGCAACCCCTGCCTGTCACATTTACACCACAATTACTTCCATTATTGCTAATATTTGGGGTTTTTGTATATGATGTAATATAAATAGTTTGTGTTGATAATCCACTTGCATGTATAGGAGAAGCAGCCAGTTATAAGTCTTCCTAATAATATTTTATGGTAATTTTATGTCTGGCCATCTAATTGGACATATCTTTTTCAGATGCTATGTGAGATCCTTCTTTGGTTAGTCTTTCCTAGTTAGATATACTATACTTGGCGCATTTCAAGTAGGGATGCGCCAAATCCACAATTTTAGGATTGTTCATATCCCGAATCCTTTGTGAAAGATTTGTCCAAATACTGAAAGAGAGCCGCGTGCACAGATCACGGTTACTTTTTTTTAACTTCCTTCTTTGTGTGACATCCCTAATCTCAAGGCACACTATTAGTATGGTGACTACAAGTTACCATCTCACTGTTGCCATGTCAGATTAAACTACTTCTTAAAGGGCATGTAATGGCAAAAAAAATAAAATCCAATTTTTACTTTCTTTAATGAAAAATAAACCAATCTCCAATATACTTTAATTAAGATATGTGTACTGTTTTTATGAGAAACCTGACTGTATGCAGTGAAATCCTCCCTTCATTTACTGCTGTGGATAGGAATTGTCAGACGGTCACTAGCTACTCTGCAGGGAAACAATCATACTTATGAACAGCAGGGGGAGCCCCGCCTTACTTCCCAGCCATGCAGAACCCACGCAGCTTTGTTTATGATGATCCCTAAGCAGCCCAGACCACAATGAGCATGTGCGCAGTCTTAGTCTTGCAAAGATGTTTAACAAATTTACAAGATGGTGACCCCCTGTAGCCAACTTTGAAAGCATAAATTATTTGTTTGATTAGGTTTGTGTTGCAGTAAGTTCATGTTTATATTTAGTATACAAAATACAGCATTTCTAGCCTTATTCTATTTTAGACTTTACATGCCCTTTAAGTTTATGTAAAAGTTAATGGCAGATGTACATGGCAAACATTGCTCAAATATGGATTTTGCTAAATAGATTTTTAAATGTGTACTAGATTTCCCATGTGTTCCTTTAACTTAGTCCTTTGCCAGAGATTTTAACTGTAGCAAGTTATATTAACGTTATGGAAAGCTTTAATCAATAATAAAAATCCTAAAGTAATTTGTAAGCAACACAGGATCCTTTTTTGTTATTTATTTAATGTCCAAAAAATAGAAATTGTAATTGTCTTCCCAAAAAAAATCTACACTTTACAACCTGCAATTAAGAGCATGGACATACCACCCAACTGTCCTGTTTTTCCTAAGACAGTCCTGGTTTCTTACTGAAATGTCCTGAGTTTCTCTTTGATCTCCTACACAGTCGCCAGACAAAGATACAACGTTTCTAAAAGGTAATTAAATAAGTGGCTTTTTGGCAGAAACCCCAGAATATTAAGCACCTGCACTTAGATATAATGGTAACTATTTAAGATAAGCAGATCTCTTTCAGACGTTCAGTTTACAGGGCAACTCACCAAAATATTTCTAGGGCATGTCACTGTAGCTAGCTTTCTGTCTGAATTGTGATTATGGGATAGAAGGGCAAGAACACTACATGCTTCCATTGAGTCCATGCTGAAATATATACTTTTTGTATTTTAGCATGATTTTATCATAGTATTCCAATGCACCAGCAGTGGCGTAACTACCGGGGAGCAGGGGGTGCGATTGGGCCAGGACCCACACCCCCTCAGGGCCCCCTAGCAGCTCACGCGCCACGAATTTCATTCCGGGCGTACGGAGGGGGGCAGGGGGCCTGGCTGCGCGTCCCGCCAAGTGCCTTTATACAGGTTATGGAACTCCAAATTTACTTCTAATAGCCTCATATTTTCCAACAAGTGGTACTTTATTTATAATAATACACACGTTTTAGTGAGTCATGTGGCAAAAATAACATAACTACTCACCGTTTATAATTGATGACATAACTAGTTCTCATCCCCTGCCTTAACAGTGTCACCTTATGCATACAATGACAAAACATGTAACTAGGCTCCTAATAATTGTCAAGACAAACATAATGTTAAAAATGAAAATTGAGCTTTTGGGTTGTAAACTCGCTTCCTTGTAGTGAAATCACTACTACAAAAAGAAATTAATAAAATTTGGACATTAGAGACAGTACTCCTTGGAGGGTTGAGCTTCAGATGCTTTCTGTAACCATGTAATGTTTTATTATAGGATATCACAATGGATCTCCAGCTAATTCTATAATTCAAGTCAGTATTTATTGTCTTTTATTATCTTGTTTACTTGAAAAGGGAGATCTCAATACTTGCTGAGTATAAGTATTATAAAGGTGTTTACAGGCTTAAAGGAATAGTTCAGTATAAAAATAAAAAATTGATAGGCTGGGCAAATTAAAATTAAGTTTCAATATAGTTAGTTAGGCAAAAATGCAATTTATAAACCCTGGAGTGACTGGATGTGTAAACATAATAGCCAGAACACTACTTCCTGCTTTTCAGCTCTCTTGGTTTCCACTGATTGGTTACCAGGCAGTAACAAATCAGTGACTTGAGGGGGGCACATGGGTCATAACTGATGCTTTTGAATCTGACCTGCATGCTGAGAATCAATTGCAAACTCACTGAACAGTTATGTCCTATGTGCCCCCCCCTTAAAGTTGCTGACTAACTCAGAGTTAGAGAGCTGAAAAGCAGGAAGTAGTGTTCTGTTCTGTTATGTCAGACATCCAGTCAATCCAGCCTTTATACATTACATTTTTGGCTAACTAACTATACTCGAAACATTTTTTATTTTGCACAGCCTATCTATTAACCCAGTTTTTACACTGAACTGTTCCTTTAAAGAGGTTATTCAAGTTAACTTTTTTTTTTGTTCAGGTACGTTTTTTTAAAAACAAAGAACAACAGAGAATTGTTACAACTATACAAGCAAGCACGTTTTTTGTTATTTTCAAAATCACAATAAATAATCTGTTATGAATGTACAAAAGTTTGTATACTTCATCTTATTTGTGTCATTAAGAAGGCATATTTATCTGCGGTACTGCAGTGTAGATACCTACATTTACAACAACCAAAAGGCTACCAATACCAATAGTGTCGGAGGTGGCTGCTTGGGGAAATACCCCGCTTAGATGAGGGGGGATCCATTGTGGATTTTAGGGTAGGGAGGGAAAAATTACTTATCCAGGGGGATCACATCCTGAGGAACTCAGCTGTTCTGCCTTTCTTTTTTTGTTTAAAGGAGAAGGAAAGCCCCAGGGCGCAAAACCCCTCCCCCCTCCCGTGTATTGCCCCCCCTCCCTCCTCCCCCCTGGCCTACCCCTCCCGCTGGGCAAATGCCCCTAACTTGTTACTCACCCCTCTGCGCAGGTCCTGTCCACGGAGTTCACAGTCGCCATCTTCTCCCACGCGCGTCTTCTTCCTGCTCTGACCGGCGTCTTCTGGCGCATGCGCAGTAGGAACAGGTACCGGTACAGCTCTATTGCGCATGCGCCGAATGTCACGAAGTTTTCCGATTTCACTTCGTGACATTCGGCGCATGCGCAATAGAGCTGTACCGGTACCTGTTCCTACTGCGCATGCGCCAGAAGACGCCGGTCAGAGCAGGAAGAAGACGCGCGTGGGAGAAGATGGCGACTGTGAACTCCGTGGACAGGACCTGCGCAGAGGGGTGAGTAACAAGTTAGGGGCATTTGCCCAGCGGGAGGGGTAGGCCAGGGGGGAGGAGGGAGGGGGGGCAATACACGGGAGGGGGGGAGGGGTTTTGCGCCCTGGGGCTTTCCTTCTCCTTTAAGATACTCCAACAAGACTAGTTTAGATATCGAGTTGGTCCACAGCCCCAGATCAGGAGGGTTTTCTGACCTCCAGTTTCAAGTTATAAGCCTCCTTGCCTGGAACAGGGCTTTACAGAGAAAGGCTTTTGATAGAGGGGTGATTTGTAGACCAGAAAAAGTGCCCATTTTACAGATGATTGGTTTTGGATGAATCATGAGTTTCAAAACTACTGACAACGTATCTGTAATGTCAGTACAGTACCCTTGTAGTTTTTCGCAAGAGCATATAGTATGTAATAGAGTGCCCTCCTGCTCTTTACATCTCAGACATAAGGGAGAGTGGTCAGGGTTGAATTTATGCAGACGGGCAGGGGTTAAGTATGCCCTGTGTATTAGGTATAGTTGTAAGATTTTATGCCTAGGGTTGATCGAGACTCTGTTGGGGGATTTAAGAAAATCCATCCACTGTTCATCAGTTATTTCCCCAAGATCATCCTCCCATACAGTTCTGGATTTAAATAGGATTTCCTTAAAGTAGTGAGTACTTATTACTTTCTATAGTTCAGATATTATGCCCTTGGGAGATCTGGGATTTAATATAGGAAGGAGTGGATGGGTTCTCCAGTTTAATCGGTATACGTCTGTGCCTCTGAGCCAGTGCGTGGTGCAACATCATGTAGTTTAGCCAATGTGATGTTGGCAAATCAAATTTATCTTGTAAATCTGCAAAGGTGGTGATGTTGCTACCATGCCATACATCCCCCAGAGTATGAATGCCCTTTTGGATCCACCTACTTGGAGGATCCAGTTTGATCACACCACCAAAGCCACCACTCCTCCATATTGGCATTAAAGGGTCTAGCATGGTGATTGACCTAAGCTGCGTGGCCTTGCGGAAGAGTTCAAGGGTAGCCAGCATAATAGGGTGAGCTCCTTAGACCCCTTTTGTGTAAAGTGAGCAGGGATTGGGATATGTTTAGGCCTTGGCGGAGTATGGAGGCCTAGGCCCCTGATAATGCAGAGCATGCCATGCCGCTTATCAAAGATGCCATATGAGATAGCTGTGGTGCAGTGTAGAGTATATAAAAGTCAGGGCTTGCCATTACCCCCTTCCCCTGCTGTCTTTCCAAGGTACATAGACTCAAGGTGTGTTTTGGTTTTTTGTATTTTTCACTTGAAAAAGGATCCATGCCATTCCGAAACATGTTGTGACCCAATAAACATAGTGCAGCAGAGTCTGCCTACGGAGTGCTCCAACCAACTCTATGTTGGTTAATTATATGCTGGTCTGCTGGTGTGGCCTGACTGGAAAGAGAGCACTACATGCTGGTGGAAGCGTTGGACTAAACCTTTGCATTACTCAGTCTGGGCTGACTTTTGGACCCACAGGTAAAGGGGCCCATGCCTCAAGCTTATTTCCAACCCACTCGAGTAATGGGACCACATTGAGGGAGTAATAACTTGAAATGGGAAGTGCAATTTTGACACCAAGATATACAAAGGAGGTTGAGATCTGTAGGGGACATTGTCTTAAGTCTTCCTCTGGTAATTGTTTGTCTACTAAGAAAAGAGTGGATTTTGAGGGGTTAACCTATAAACCTGACAGGATACCAAACTGGTTGGTCAGGGAAACAAGCTTGTGGAGTAATCGTCCCCTGTTGCCAAATACACCAGGGTATCGTCAGCATACAGCTGAATCTTCTCAAAGCCTGTCTGTGATGCCCAAGGGTTTTGTCCAATCCCCATAGCTTTTAGCACCTTCCAAAGGTAAACCCACTCAACAGTATCAAAAGCCTTAGCGACATCAAGTGCCGACACAGCCCTTGAACCACTGTTGTCGTACTGCAAGGCGAGATTGAGTAGGAGGCGTCTGATAGTGCAGCTGTCTTTCCTGGAATAAACCCTAACTGACCATCACTAATAAGTTTGTGAATTACCTTTTTTTAGCCTGTTAGCAATAAGTTTGGCGAATATTTTCCCATCCGCAGTAATGAGCGAAATAGGCTGTATGATTCAGGCATAACAGGCTGTTTTGGTAACAAGGCAATTGCCGCTTTATACATTGAGTTTGGAAGGACTGCGGAGAGTATAGCATGATTGTAAACCTTAAGGAGCAGAGGAGCAATTGTTTTATTGTGTCTTTTGTATAACTCGATGGGAAGCCTGTCTACCCCCGCCACCTTCCCATAGGGAATGAATCTATGGCTTCTTGGACCTCTATCAAGTATATTTCTGAATCAAGGTATAATCGATAATCTCCTGATAGTTGTTGCAGACCTAGGTCCACTAGGAAGTTATCTATAATGTCCAGCTCTATCTCCTTAATTGTACATGAGTATAACTTCTCAGAAAACATAGTGAGGGTCTCTTGAATTACCAGAGGATCAGTGGTAAGGGAACCCTGAGCATCTCTTAAGAGTGATTGTAGAAGGGGTTGAGTGGAGCCTTGTAAGGTGGGCTAACAGTCTACCCACTTTCTCACTGTGCTTCAGCACATTCAGTTTCCCAAAAAGGTGTTCATACTTAGCTCTTTTTTCATACTTATACTTTTTTCATACTTTGTTCATACTTAGCTCTTTTATTCATATATTGAGAATATTCATCCTCCGTTTTTTTAAGCTCCACAAACTTTTGTGGTTGGGGGTTAAGGGCCAAGTTATTTTCAAGGGCCACTATACGATTCTCTATGGCCTTAACTTAATTGGAAGCCTATTTTTTATAAGCAACACTCCACATCTAGAGAGCGTAAAACTCTTGGTTATTTTTTGTTAAATTGCTTTGGTTCATGTTCAGGTACAATGCTTATGACAAATATTTAGTCTTTTGTGAACAGCAAGAGGAACATTATGTGCCACTAACACAGGTTGTTAGCTGGAACGTGAGGGGCCTTAATGATCGTATAAGGCTGAGACTACACAGCCGACATTGATGCGATCCGACGCTGGGTGACTACACACGCGTCAAGTCGGATGCGACAGGAACAAGGTAAGTAATGTAAAGTCAGATTGTGTTGCAACGGTGATCTGACGCGACATGACTGTCGGATTCAAACGATGCAAGCTGTGTCTGCATCAGACAGTCGTGTCGCGTCGGATCACCGTTGCGACACTATCCAATGTTATATATACTTACCTTGTTTTTTACGCATCGGATTCGGCATGTGCGTTTAGTCGCCCAGCGTAGGATCACATCAAAGTCAGCCGTGTAGTCCTAGCCTTATACAATCATTAAGGCCCCTCACGTTCCAGCTAACAACCTTGAGCCCCATTATGCATACAAAAGTTAATAGAGTGGCACATAATGTTCCTCTTGCTGTTCACAATAGACTTTAAATATTTGACATCTGTCATAAGCATTGTACCTGATGTAGAGTGTTGAAGCACTGTGATTGAACATTAATCCTCCACTGCTTATTTAATTTAGTTACTACCACCGCTGTGCTTTGGCAATGGACTAGTTAGTAGATGCAATAGAGGCAAAGAGGTTAGCATGTAGTTTAAGAGGGAAAGGAAACTTGCCAAGGTCATGTAGAAGTCAATGGCCGAGGTCCCCTGAACCATTTGAATATGTTTTTGCCTTCATGATTTTCTGGGTTTTTTTTTTTTGGTGTTACGCGCTTGAAAACTCAATCAATTAAGTTTTTTTCCCCACCGTTAACAGGATCAATTTTAGTATTCATGTTTTTCCCCTAGATTGCATTGAATTAAGCAAGCATTCTAATTGTGAGTTTATTTCAGGTAGAAAATAAACCTCACAAACTCAACCTTTGATAAATAACCCCCAAAAACTGGCTATGGCATGTTTTGATGCAGGGGACACTTTGGTATGGATACCTAGTCCACCTTCTGGAATGCTTTAGTCTTGTCTAAATAATATTGATCACTTTTGGAGTGAAGAATGGAATCATGTTAGGGATGGTCCTGATATATAACGAGATTGAGCTCTTTACATGATACTCGTGGCAGAACAAATGGATAACAGGAAAGCCAAGTGAGGAACTTTACTTTGCCGGAAGTGAAAGGTTTAAAGGGGGGGGGGGCAGTAAAGCTTCCAGAACAGTATCAAGGTCTCTGGGAGGAGTGGGGCCTTTAATGATAACATTATAAAAAAAACGATTTTCGTACAATATTCTGTGCATGTATGGCAGGCGATGAGCCGACCGATATCGGCAGAAGGCTTGGATATTGGTCGGCTCGTTGATCAACCCAGATGGAAAATTTTGATCAGCCATGGTTTAGTGCTGAATCGTCAGATATAGGTAGAATTTCATTGTTTCTACCTGTAGATCTGACGATTCAGCTCTACACGTGTGTATTGAAACAAAAGATCTTTCCAGAAAAGATTGTAATTGCTACATCGATTGGCACGTTTAGAACTGGAAACATTGGATAGGTTATGGTTCCCTTGTAGATGCACTTAAACACCCTTAACCTGAATCTTAAGTGAGGCGAGCAAAAGGCTCTGGTGGAACCCCGGTTAGGAAAACAGTTACCTGGTGGGAGGAGGTAAGTGGCCATGACCATTCGCTGTATCACACCAGGAGAGGAAAACCTTTTAAGTTCTGCAATATATTTGGATGTTGAGGTTTCCTGGCTTTTATGAGTAAGTGTATGGCTATGTTTGGAGAAGTCTTTGGTGCACCAAGTCAGGCTTTAAGACTATTAAATTGAACAGTTCTAGATTGTTATGCTTGATCGGACCCTGAGCAAGTCTGGTTGTCGACACGACAAGCTCAGAGTACATGGCCTCCTGGCCAACCTCAGCACTACCAGTATGGTGCATTCTTGCTTTACCTTCAGAATTACTGGAGGAATAATTGCTAGTGGTGGCAACGCACTGTTGTGTTAAAAGTCCAGGGTATGATGACGGCATAGATGTAGGATGCCCCAGTGTCCTGAGATTTGGCACAATAAGAAGGAACAGAGTATTACCGACTTAAGGGTCTCCATGCAAAACATATTTATTTGATGAATTGGTAAAGTAATTTTAGATTGAGCACTTTTATTGAGCATTTTTTTGAGCTAGGAAAAAATCGGATTACAAACCTGTATATTGGTTTTCCGTTGCACAGGCATAATTACAGTGCTTCACTTGCAGAAGTATATGGTTGACTGTAAAGAGCCTACCAGCCCTGAGAGGTGATGTTAGCATGACTAGTGTACCAGTTAGTCGACCTGAGGTTTGCGATGCAATTTAACAATATGAACTCCTGGGTATAAAAATAAAAAAAAAAGTCTGACTATTTCCTTTCAAGACTGAATTAAAAAAAAATAAAAAGCCAATTTGAGGTGGAGCTCCAGAATACATCGCAAGGGAAGAGATTATTTTTTCGTCCTGCCTCCAGAAGTTAACATTTTACTCCAGTGTCTGACAGTAGGGCCCCTGTAGCAAAATTATATCTTAACAGTGCCACATGACTCATTAAAAGTTATTAAAAATTGTGTACTATAATCTATAATATATTCCCCGTTATCAAATATAAAGAGATTAAGTCACCTCAAAGTTCCATGACCTGTATAAAAGTACTTGGCCATGTGCTAGAGTACTGCAGCGGGTTGGGTTGCAGGTAAAAGTTTCGGGAGCGAGTATAGATGTGGGTTGGTGGTTCTCCAGGTTTGCGGGTCTTCTCAATAGCGAGTTTTACTCCTTTTTTTCTGAATATGCCTACTTCCAATGATGTCACTTCCAGTTCACAAGGATAGCACTTACTGTTTCTTGATGGTCAGCGGATAAGGTACTTGCGGGTCGGGTAGCGGGTAAGTATGGGGGTTGGGTTTAACAAATTATTTCCGGCACAGGACTCTACCCTGTGACTTTATATGCTCATGGAACTTCTCTGTGACTTATCCTTAAAGTTTACTATAGGGGGTACATTATTTTATATAATGTGTTTTTTTTTTTAAAAGTGTGTTTTTTTAGTGTGTGTGTGGTATGTCAGAACACACTCTTTAGGAAAAGCTTGTTTCCTTTACAGATATCCAAAATGTGTTAATGCACATCAGAGATTAAAACACAACTGCAAATCTATGTTTGTTGGCTTGAAAATATGGAAATATGTTTATAAAATAACTGTACATAAAAATAGGCAACTATCAGAATAGGCAACTATCAGAATAGTAGATTGCTTTCTTTGCATTTAAAATATAACAAATCATTTATAAGTGTAAAGAATTGCAAAACTGTGCTAAAATAATGCTGCTTACCAAAATATAAGCAGAGGAAAGACTTGGATGGTAGAAAAGTCAAGTGTACAATACTGTGTATGGGTAAATTTGGGGTGAAAATGGTCTATGAACTTAAGGTTAAAGGAATAGTAACATCAAAAAATAAAGTGATTTAAAGGAATGACAATATCATGTACTGTTGCCCTGCACTGATACAACTGGTGTGTTTGCGTCAACTCTATAATAGTTTACATAAACAAGCTGCTGTGTAGCCATGGGGCAGCCATTCATAGCTGAAAAGGCACAGTATACACAGCAGATAACAGGATAAGCTCTGTAGCATACAATATGATTCATCAGCACTTATCTGTTATCTACTGTGTATCCTGTGCTTGAATGACTTACCTCATGGCTACACAGGCCCTTGTTTATGTTACTATAGTAGTTTTTGAAGCATACAGACCAGTTTTACCAGTGCAGGGAAACAATACTTTATATTGTCATTCCTTTAAAACACTCATTTTTGGTGCAACTGTTCCTTTAATACAAGAGAATTGGATTGTTGAACCAAAAATAACTTGTTTTCAAGAATGGATTAGTTTACCATCTATGTACCTGATGATTACCATCATCTACAGTTTTTTTGTTTAATACTGTCAATTTTAAGAATAACCTCCAAGTTGTCAGACATTCTTGTAAATGCATCCATTCTACAGAATATTGATTTAAATCATAAGACAAAACATGTGAAATTAAAAAGTAGCAGAGAGGCAATATAGCCAATTTGTTTTGTGCTATTATTATATCCTTCATATTTTAATCAGTGCTGCTAGAATGGGAAAATTTGATATATTTTTTCTACTTTTCTTTAACATAAAAATGTACACATCATAAAAAAAATAGATTCTTCTTCTAAATAGTGCCACATCCACCTTGCTTATATTACTGCTAAGAATAAATACCACTTTATTTACACATGTTACTGTAAAGTACATGCAAACATAAGTAACACTAATCATGGTGTTGGTTTGGACATACTACTTATTTATACTGTATTTATCTCACAGCATTATAGATGCACCTGAATAGAAAAAATAAACACAAAAGCACAGTATGTTCTTCTTAAATCAAATTCTATTTGTGAATTCAGCAAAATAATTTCTATAAAATAAAACAGCAAAATATTTAAATATTATAGGGTGGGCTGTTTTGCAGGGGTATTTGGTATTTAGACAGCTTTCAAAAAAAATACACACATTCAAGTTACCAATTCTCTTTTAAATACAGTATTTACTGATGTTTTTGCTGAAATTTGTAAAACATTTTTTTAATCCTGGAATCACGATGCTGTAGAACTGCATTGGACTAACCAGTAGTTTCTATATGCAGACCCTTCCTTATGTTAAATATTTCTTACAGAATGGAGTAAGGGGTACAAGACAACTCCAATTTTAAGTAGAATTGTTTTACGCACCTGATTTTACCCACAGTGGCATTCACAAGTAAAATGTCCTAGGCCTCCATTTCATTAAGATGCAGAAGAATGAAAAAGTACTGGACATGTTTTGTAATAGTCTTTACAAAAACAAAACAAGCACATTAAATACCTTCTGTACTATGCGCAGGGGATCCTGGCATATGTTTGCATATTTGTTTTGCTATATAACTTTTCACCTCCTATTAAATTAGTGAAACCTATGTGTATCCAGCCCACAGGTGATTCTTTAAAATATTAGGAATGGGCATATGTGCAACTCAAAGTTTTTCACTCTCCCATTTCAAAGCCAAGGTATAACAAAAAGGAAAAAAAAAAAAAGCCAAAAGGGGGAGAAAACCAAAAAAACCACAACAGGGGTGGGGAAAAAAAAAAAAACGAAACAGTGCAACTGTTGGTCAAACAACATGGCATGTCATCCTCACCAACCCTCCCCAATCCCCTATGTCTGGCTACACTAACTTGGTGTGAAGCCATGCTATATGTTACAGCATAACAAGAATTTCAAGATGTTAAAACGAATGCCAGTAATGAAGAAGGCAATGAAAGGAAGTCTAGAAACAATGTGTAACACCACCACTTGCCCACGTCAACCCAAAAAAAAAAAAAAAAAAAAAATTAGCCTTCGAGTAGCTCTAAATAAAAACTACTCAGTGGTAAAGATAACATCAAACTATTTCTGTGGTTGAAGTGGAAAGTGTGTTTCTCAATCCAGCTGCCATTTGGCAGGAAAACTTGTGATGAGCTGAGACAAGTTTTCTGACTTTTTTTCGATTTTGCTCTTTTCTCCTTTTTGAAAATCTGTGAATATCGTCAAGTCCCAAAATAATAAAAAAAAAATTAAAAAGGGGAATTTACTTAGGAATTAACAGTCAAACATTAATATACTATGTACACCTTTGCCATTTACACATTAGCATCAGGCTGTTTATTACAAAACACTATACACTTTCCACTGCAGGCAGGTTATATATCGACAGCAAGTTTCTGCAGATAAGACAGTGAATAGACTCTCCACTCCAAGTTGATTAGGAATAGGTTTTTTTTTCTTTTTTTTAGTTTTAAATATTAGCCAGACACAAAGAAAGGTTGGACTGTAAGGCCTGGGTGCACAGTCTTGGTGGAGTAAAGTAAAATGATTATGTATAATATTCTAATCTTTTGTTTGAATGAGGGGTACTTCTTCACTTCCTTCAAAGTCTTCTTGTGCTCGTTGCCCAGTCCTCTGAGGATTGTTCATATGATGTGCTGCTGGGCCTGTATATGGTTGTCCATGCAAATGGTTATTCTGAAAAGAGTGATATAATAAAAAATTGAGTTACAATTAATGACACGGATTCCATTATGCGGTCAATATGTTTTAAAAGTGCTTTATCTTCATAATTATAATAAATATATATATATATATATATATATATATATATATATATATATATATATATATATATACACACACACAGTTGTGTGAAAAACTATTTGCCCCCTTCCTGATTTCTTATTCTTTTGCATGTTAGTCACACAAAATGTTTCTGATCATCAAACACATTTAACTATTAGTCAAAGATAACACAAGAAAACACAAAATGCAGTTTTTAAATGAGGGTTTTTATTATTTAGGGAGAAAAGAAATCCAAACCTGTGTGAAAAAGTAATTGCCCCCTGAACCTAATAACTGGTTGGGCCACCCTTAGCAGCAATAACTGCAATCAAGCGTTTGCGATAACTTGCAACGAGTCTTTTACAGCGCTCTGGAGGAATTTTGGCCCACTCATCTTTGCAGAATTGTTGTAATTCAGCTTTATTTGAGGGTTTTCTAGCATGAACCGCCTTTTTAAGGTCATGCCACAACATCTCAATAGGATTCAGGTCAGGACTTTGACTAGGCCACTCCAAAGTCTTCATTTTGTTTTTCTTCAGCCATTCAGAGGTGGATTTGCTGGTGTGTTTTGGGTCATTGTCCTGCTGCAGCACCCAAGATCGCTTCAGCTTGAGTTGACGAACAGATGGCCGGACATTCTCCTTCAGGATTTTTGGTAGACAGTAGAATTCATGGTTCCATCTTTAACAGCAAGTCTTCCAGGTCCTGAAGCAGCAAAACAACCCCAGACCATCACACTACCACCACCATATTTTACTGTTGGTATGATGTTCTTTTTCTGAAATGCTGTGTTACTTTTACGCCAGATGTAACGGGACGCGCACCTTCCAAAAAGTTCAACTTTTGTCTCGTCGGTCCACAAGGTATTTTCCCAAAAGTCTTGGCAATCATTGAGATGTTTTTTAGCAAAATTGAGACGAGCCTTAATGTTCTTTTTGCTTAAAAGTGGTTTGCGCCTTGGAAATCTGCCATGCAGGCCGTTTTTGCCCAGTCTCTTTCTTATGGTGGAGTCGTGAACACTGACCTTAATTGAGGCAAGTGAGGCCTGCAGTTCTTTAGATGTTGTCCTGGGGTCTTTTGTGGCCTCTCGGATGAGTTGTCTCTGCGCTCTTGGGGTAATTTTGGTCGGCCGGCCACTCCTGGGAAGGTTCACCACTGTTCCATGTTTTTGCCATTTGTGGATAATGGCTCTCACTGTGGTTCGCTGGAGTCCCAAAGCTTTAGAAATGGCTTTATAATAGATAGATAGATCTCAATTACTTTTGTTCTCATTTGTTCCTGAATTTCTTTGGATCTTGGCATGATGTCTAGCTTTTGAGGTGCTTTTGGTCTACTTCTCTGTGTCAGGTAGCTCCTATTTAAGTGATTTCTTGATTGAAACAGGTGTGGCAGTAATCAGGCCAGGGGGTGAATACAGAAATTGAACTCAGGTGTGATAAACCACAGTTAAGTTATTTTTTAACAAGGGGGGCAATCACTTTTTCACACAGGTCCATGTAGATTTGGAGTTTTTTTTCTCCCTTAACGTAAACCTTCATTTAAAAACTGCATTTTGTGTTCAATTATGTTATCTTTGACTAATAGTTAACGGTTTTTGATGAGCAGAAACATTTAAGTGTGACAAACATACAAAAGAATAAGAAATCAGGAAGGGGGCAAATAGTTTTTCACACAACTGTATATATATATATTTCACTGATTCATTAAGAATTCTATTGCTTCATTATACATTTTACAAAGGGACTAAGTTTTACCTGCAACTTACTAGCTGCTTTCAAAGTAAAACTCCCAAACTTGGCTGCCCTTTTTAGACACCAGTGGGATCACCTGACTATAGCTGGGAAGGATGGGAGCTACAACATGGAGCTGGTCACTGCTCCTGTATAAACTATAAACAAGGGAAAGTTGTGCTCACCACTATTTTTTAAAACCATTAGGCGGGGGTGCAATGAGGCTGTGACCACAAAATACCTAGACACAAATACAAGAGTCCTGTCTAAAAAGGGCAGCCAAGTATGGGAGTTTTACTTTGAAAGCAGCTAGTAAGTTGCAGGTAAAACTTAGTCCTTTTGTAAAATGTATAATGCAGCAATAGAATTCTTAATGAATCAGATAAAATTGAGCATAGGACTGGCCAGATATGGAATGACTTTGTCCATACATTGCAATATATTTAAGCTGGCCAACTACGTCAAACAATCCCTGTTTTGTTTTTGTCTATAGGTATTTTGTGGTCACACCCTCATTGAACTCCCGCCTAATGGCTTTAAAAAATAGTGGTGAGCACAACTTTCCCTTGTTTGTTAGAGAGAGACGAGAGAGAGAGAGACAGAGAGACAGAGAGACAGAGAGAGAGAGAGAGAGAGAGAGAGAGAGAGAGAGAGAGAGAGAGAGAGAGAGAGATAGTAGTCGGTTAGCATTAGAAAGTAACTGACAGACTGAGATGGGACAGTCAGGTTGGCAAACAATTACAAAAAACGATCAACGTGACCTATATGTAACTTTTAATGTAGATTAATATTTTGAAAAGATAAGTGTCACTGTCACTTTAAGGGGCATATCTATATTTGTATAAGGGACAAATTTGCACTGTACAAGATGTAGTGATCTATAGTAGGGCAGTCATGAAGCTTTGTTAAGAGATCACATTCAGGATTATGTCCTGGAGAATGGCATTAGAAGTGATATTTAACATAGGTTTACATGTTAAATATCATGTCAAACAAATTAACTTGCTTCATATAATATAGTTAGTTGAAGAGTGAGGCTTCAATAGGTGTGACCTTCTTAAGGTTTTAATATCTTGCTGCATAAAAAAAAGTTGATTTCCAAACTAAGTTTTTTTTTTTTTTTTTTGTGAACAACACTAAAACCAACAGAGTAAGGTGAAGGATCATGAACAAAATAGTACAATGGTACATTCTGTGTTCCACACAGTGCTGCATGGGATCCACTTTTTATTTAATGGGGAGCTCCACCCCAAAACTCTTTATTGCATTGTATGTTATTCTAAGCAACTTTCTAATATACTTTATGATCAAATATTTGCAATTGTTTTGAAATTATTTGTAAATGTAATTGCTATTGAGCAGTATCTTTCTGGATGTTTATATTCTATACACTTTGAGCTCGGACTCCTAAAATAATAAAGCAGCCAGCTTATTAACAGCTGTGGGTGGAGAACACCTGACATCTGATACACTGGTCAGAACCAAATTAAAAACATTTCAATTGCAGTTATAAATAATTTAAAAACATTGAACGTTATTGATTATTTTATATTGGAAAATGCTTAGAATTTTCTTTCACTATGCAAAAAAAGAAAAATATATAGTGCAGGAGAACCCTTTAATGTGTACATTAAAGACTAAACAAAATGTAATAAAAGCAATGTGTGTTTACCAATGACAACACTATGCAGAATAATATAATATATCCTTCATGTCTCATCATTGCAGGGATATGTTGACAAAATTATTAAGTGGCAGATAAGATTTAATGCTCATAAAGGTAAGCATATGCACTTGGAAATTAAATATTATGTAGGCTACTAATGCCCATAGTTGGACAAAAGCAAATATTTGATGGAGAATGGCATGTAGTACTTAAACTTAGCGGTGGAAAGCAATGCCAGCGGGAAGCAAGGCTTAACAAGAGTGACCTACTTTGAAGTAAGGCCCCTGAAAAGGTGTACCTTGTACCTTCATATGCTAATATATTTGGGATGAATAAAAATAGACGCAGAAACACTATCTGAACTTCCAGAAATATAAATGGATTTTTTTTGTTACTCAGACATACATGATTTCTCAGACTGAAACAAAACCAAGATAGTCTATATCTGCCTGTAGAAAGTATTTCCCCATTCCAATTAGACGCACAGAGTGATCAATCCCTTCCTCATCTTGTTCCACTATGAAATGGTGGTGGTGGGGGAAACCAAACAAACAAAAAAAAAAAAAACAAAAAAAACTATTTTTGGAAGTTCAGACAGTGTTTATATACCTTTTCTACATAAGCCCAACTCAGCTCATGACAAAAAAAGAGGTGGGTCTAGTTTTCAATTAATATTTGCCAGAAGGCACAGAGGGAACCTAAATACTGCAATACAACAGTGATATAGTGAATAAAGTACCCCCTCTTGTAAATTATAAGGATATTATAAGTTACCAAGGAGTTTCATGACCATATAAAAACACGTGGCTGAAGGCCGAATGTTACAGGTCATGGAATTCCGAGATAACTTCTTATATTTTGCAACTGGGGTACTTTATTTATTATAATACACAAGTTTCAGTGAGTCATGTGACAGAAATGACATCACTACTCACCGTTTATAACTGATGACATCAGAACTCACGGTTTATAAGCATATAATACACAAAAGCCATGAATATCCTGTAAATTATATCCTTATAAACGGTGAGTTCTGATGTCATCAGTTATAAACGGTGAGTTCTGATGTAATTTCTGTCACATGACTCATTGAAATTTGTGTATTATAATAAATAAAGTACCCCCAATTGTAAAATATGAGGCTATTAGAAGTTTCCTCGGAGTTCCATGACCTGTATAAAAACACTCGGCCTTCGGCCTCGTGTTTTTATATGGTCATGAAACTCCTCGGTAACTTATAATATCCCTATATTTTACAAGAGGGGGTACTTTATTCACTATATAATTTACAAGATATTCATGGCTTTTGTGTATTATAATATAATATATCACATTAGCCTTGATAAAACACCTAATGGGAGGCAACATTTTTCATTGAATCAGGTATCTGTTGTTTTAAAGTTCTCTATCCTGGATATGTATCAGCTGCATACTGGCAAGTTTGGATTTAACTGTGTGCCATTTATAACAGGTTTAAAGGCTAATCGGTGCTGAAATTCTGATGTTAAAATTAAACTGAATAAGTAAACAGCATTGCTGTGAAGTAATGCATGCAAAGCAAACAGTTGAAAAAGACATGCTTAAACACTTCAAAACCAACAAGCTAAACATTTACCATGCATTTTAAGCCCTTAAATATTCCCATTGTGCATACTGAATAATGTTAAATGACGATGGAAATGCGTAAAAAGTCTGACTTTTTTTTAAGGCAACCGCTTATATTTGCAACTGAAATGAACAATGCAATTTTAAAATGTATGTTAATATTAGGGATGCACTGAATCCACTATTTAGATTTTGGCCGAATCCTTTGTGAAAGATTCAGCAGAAAACCGAACTAATCCGAACCTTAATTTAAATATGTAAATTAGGTGGGAATCGGGGAAAGAGAACCGTGCGCTGCATGTGCAGCTAAAAAAATTTATTGGTGTGATGAAAAGATTTTTTGGATCTGGATTGGTCAAGCAATTGGATTTGACCAAATCCTGCTGGAAAAGACCAGATCTTAGCCGAATCCTGAACTGAATCCTGGATTTGGTGCATCCCTAGTTAATATAGGGCATCTGTCCACACTGATCAATTTAATGTGTCAAGAAAGGCACCTAGATTAAGTAATTTATTAAGATTCCATAATCAATTCTATTTATAGGAGATATGAACAGGTTAGGTAACAGTTGTCTCATCACCCTTGAATAAGAATACAATGTGCATTTTATACCTGCTGATACTGGGAGCCAGGAGAATGGGGATACAATGGGGCATCTTCCGGGGGAGAGGACTCATGTTCCTCTGGGGCTTCTTGGTCATCTGGCTCCTATAAAGTTTGCAAGAGTCGAATTTTGTCATAAACACCCTTAACAATTCAGAATAATTTTAATAATTCCTCTGCCAGAACAAATCCGGCACAGT
Organism: Xenopus laevis; assembly: GCF_017654675.1. NCBI lineage: Eukaryota > Metazoa > Chordata > Amphibia > Anura > Pipidae > Xenopus > Xenopus laevis. The sequence continues at coordinate 82,161,693 of NC_054373.1, read as the reverse complement.
CCCAGGAAATGTGTGAAAAAAGTTGTTTTTCAAACCTGTTCTTAGATCTTTAAAATTTCTTCATCAAAAGGGTATCGCACCAAATGACAAATAACCCCCATTATGTCTACTCTGGTCTGAAACTCTGTTATTGTAGCCAAATGTACATATTACCATTAGCAATGGTAATAAAATGCTAATAAAAAATCTGAAATATATCTTTTTTTTCCTTAACAGGACAAAAGCAAAAGTGAAAATCCATAAATATCATTAGTAGAAAATTAGTAGCATTAGTAGGGCCATACAGAGGGCACAATTTTAGCACTACAAATAACAGCATTAAGAAAACTATTCACTGAAATATATAAAATGATATATACAGCTAAAATGCATCATTACACAATTTAGATTTTTGCAAAGAGGTACATTCAAATCAACACTTTACTAATAAAAATGAATTAAGTGCATAGCTCATGCATCAACCTGCAATCTCACATCAATTTAAGGAAATAATGTTGCCAGAGAGTTGTGCAGTATGCAATGCAGCATAGAATCCAAATTAAAGGAACATTAACACCAAAATATGAATGTTTTTTGAAAGAAAATATAATGTACTGTTGCCTTGCACTTGTAAAACTGATGCATTTGCTTCAGAAACTGTACTGTAGTTTATATAAACAAGATGCTGTGTAACCATGAGGGCAGTCATTCAAGCACAGGATACACAGACGATAGATAAATTCTGAAGAATTCCATTGTATATTACAGAGCTTATCTGTTGTATACGGTGTATCCTGTGCCTTTTCTCCTTTTTTAGCTTTGAATGGCTGCCCCCTTGGCAAACAGGCCAGTTATACTAGAGCAGTGCAATCAGTACATTATATTTGCATTACTTTTATTACACTTTAATTTTTTGGTGTTACTGTTCCTTTAAATTTTCTTACAGATGTTGCACAAGATCAATCTAATACACATGCACACAAATCCTCTAGCAGGCATACCATACTTAATAAAAAAGTTAAATATAAATACTTAAAAAAATTATACAGTACAAAAACAGGTATACACATATAAATATATAAAAAAAGACAAACATCAGCAATGCCTAGTACTTAACAAAAATATAGGTATGGTATATGAATGGGTATGTATAGGTATAGTATATATCAAGACCGCTACACATTAAAGAAAGCACATGTCCATAGAGTTCTATTTAAAACATTTTTGACAGTAAATTAATACCACTGTATTTTTATTACAAACACTGGACCTCCAATGCATTTCACAGTACAGGTATGTGATCTATCATCTGGAATGGTTGGGAGTTAGTTTTTCCTAGATAAGGGATGCAGCATGCCATAAAACTACATTTATGAATGTAAATAAGAAAAAAAGCTTAAGAATGATTTTTCAGTCAAAATGGATTAACAAGTTCAAGGTATTTGGGCTGATTTATTAACATTGGGCAAATCTGCAACAGTGAGAATAAAGGTGGTCATACACGCACATATTAGGTCATGCAGTTCAACCGATTTCAACCATACTGCCAAGCAATATTGGCTTGTAGGTTAGCTAGAGAGTCAATATTGACAGACCACCCTGTGATACTTCTTGACGGGTGCATGGTAAACTGGCAGATGAAAAAGTAAGATGAGCTGTGACTTTTACCCTGTTTGTGTACAAACACATGACCACATTGCTCCTGATGAATAAACAAAGTTTGAATAGTGTAGCTTGTTTTTTTAACCAATATCAGTGCCTTTTTCATGTGAGGAGTAGTATATACAGTTTGATTAAGACACTAATATATTCTCTTCAGAACGGAAGCATTTTATGTTATTCATAAGCACAAGGGAATGCTGGTGTTTGTCACTTTTTAAAATGTACAATATACATATTTATGTCAATATACACAGTGCCTACTAAAATATTCAGATGATTGACCAGTCTTCTTATTTTAATGAATAACATCCTACACTGAAATGTTGCTCTCTCACCCAGATGCAGGTTATTTACAGCACCTATGTCAAAATCTTGCGGTTAACACATTTTGGGCCGAGGCATACATAGAGGATAGCTTCTTAATATCCTTTCACCCAAGGTCTATTAGTAGTTATCAATTGCTTAACTCTTAAAGTTTATATTTATGCAAAGGATGCTCAGGCCCCTTCTACAGTATTCAAATGGTTGAACCTGATCAGGTCCTTACAGGTCAGGTCCTGATCAATTTACATATATGCAGCTAGGAATTGCCCACAAAAATACAAGGGCTGGAAGCGGTGCATTCAGACTACCTCCACAGATAGCATGGTGTTGATAGCTACATTAGGCCTAATAACATCAATTTAGTTGAGGAGATGCTAAATAAACTCCTCCATCAGTTAATGCCTATATCAGATTATAATATTCAATTATGTTTCTCTGACATAAATGCTGATTAGGGACCAGCGAAATATATGGCCGTGTTTTGCCGCAAACAAAATGCCCATAGACTATTGTATTATTAAAAAAAAACTGCATTTTTCAAAAATATGGCATGAAAAACACCAACTGACTTCAATGTGTTTGGCAAATTCTTTGCAGTTTTGTGAATTTTCGGTGAAGCCACAGATTCTCTATTAGACTGAACCAATGTAGTACATTCATCATTTTGTTGTCAGTCCACTTTAGTCTTGTGTTTTGGATTACTGTCTTACAGATTGATTGGTACGTAACATATAGATTGGAAAATGTGTGTCTTTGTAGGTATTTCACCATTTTGCAACTGGGTGAATTCTATGCTTTCTAACTATTTCAAGATGTGCTTGCATTTGTATGAGTGACGTATTGTGGCTGAACATTACTTCCTGAACAGTGTGTAAACAGTAAGTTAGTGTGGTATTTTCTTTTAATGAACTCCAGTGTTTTAAAATCTAAATAACACAGAAAAGGTAGGAGTTGTCATTTAGTAAAATTAGAAAATTGGTCAAGTGTCTGTATAATTTTGCAAAGCACTGTATAGTATAAAAAATAAATAGGTCCATGTGAAACAACAGTAAGGCTACAGGCACACATGCGTATTTAGCCAACGCTTTCAGTGCGGTTTGCGCCGCTGTGCTGACGCGTATGCATTGGATATTGTTCCATTGCCTAAGCTTAAACAGCTAGCACAGATACGCGGTGGTCTGCTTTTTTTTTTTTTTAAAAAAAAAAAAAAACCTTGTGCAAACCACACAGAAAACGCTCTGTAAATAACCATGTGTCCCGTAGCCTAATATGCTGCCTAAGGCGATCTCTATTCAACTGATAAAACTGTTTACCTCTTCTGGGCAGAGCTCACAAGCTTTTGCAAGAGTCATTCTGGCACTGTGTGATCTCTCTAAAAAGTAGCCATTTGAGGTTTCATTGCTTTGAACAGGTGGAGACCAATTGTTGTAAGTGTACTGAGGATTGCCTGTATAAGGCCTTCGTTCTAATTCATCCCCTAACCATTCTACTGCCCAGGTCCATTTCCTTTTCAAATCACCATTACTCTGTGTAAAAAAAACAAGAGAACAGGTAAAGTTATATCAAAAAAGCCAAAAATAAAAACTCAAAATGATGCCATATAGTTACATAAAACTTTTTTTAATGCTGCTTCATTATTAAAGAATCCCAAAAAGGTTACCTGTAGTATTTGGTATGCGACAGAACAGTTGCTAAAGAGGGCTACCATACACTTTATACATTGATAAGCTCTTTTCTGATAGTGGTTCTTGGAGCGCTGGATGGTATCAAACAAACCATCTCTGTCATCTGGTATTCCTTTAAGTGCATTGTGAATTCTAAAGTGAAGAAACGGATTATAAATGGCAAGAACATTTACTATATAAAAAAACAACACAACTATAATTTTGCGCTACAAATGCATAAAATAAACTGGTGTAGGATGATAATGGCTTTTCAGTAGCATGCTATAAGTAATGAAATAAATTTTCCTCTCAGTTCTGTATATAAACAAGATTATATAAAAGTTTTTTTGTCTTAGAAGGTCTTGCCTTTTTTTGAAAGAGATGTTGGCCTGTACATTATATGGCTTAAAGCATCCAGATTTCCCTTAAATGTGCCTTCTATGCCCAGCTATACATTACAATGGGTATAGCATATATTCCACTAATTAATAGGAATGGCAGTATACTTGTGTGCCAATGTGTTTAAATGCGGCCAGCTATAGAAGAGCTCTCAATGTGTCTTTTCTTGCAGTTGCAAACTTTTCAATAGAGAGATGACTCTTTGCAACTCAGTGTTGTGAACAGCAGCTTTAACTGGTTCATAACTAACCTATGGGTTTGCCAGGAGTCCTCGATCAATAAAATCTGTAGCAAGAGATCCAAGTAGGGCCTAAGTTCATATGTGTATGAATATGCCACCTGTAGATAGAAAGCAATAATGTATTGAGTTAATACGCCTTCAAATTCATTCAAAAGCAATAAACTTTTTGTAAGAGTGAACGCAAACCAGAATATAAAATTATGAAATTCCAGACAAATAATGGGCTTAGATAGTATTCCCATTAAAAAAACATTAAAATTCACCTAAAATGCTTATGGGGTATTGGTGCTTTTTTTTTTATTCTGAACAAGATAAAATTAGATAATCTTGTTCAGTTTATCTTTTAAGAATTCTTTACAAATTACAAGCATTTTGACCCTTATGCTTTACACACAGACGAACTTCCACTCAACAAATGCAAAACATTTTTTGCACAATGAAACAATCCAATTACACTAAACATTTAAAACATATTTTAAAAACGTTCAATGATCTTTACATTATAAATTTAGTTGCTTTTAAAAGCGTTTTTTGGGCATATCTCGTAATTGCCGCCTCTTCTTTTCTTTGAAAGCCATCTCTTCTCCAACCAAAACTCAAATTTCCACAAATCCTTATGTGCTCTGTAATTAACAGACCTGAGTAGTAGTGATGTGGGTTGGGCCGAAAAACCCACAAGTTGGGTGGGTTTGGGACAAAAAAGGAGATTTTGTGTACTCACCATTAAATCTCTCTCTTTTCAGTCACTTGGGGGACACAGGGACAGTGGGGGTATAGCTAGTACCATTAGGAAGCAGGACACAACAGTAAGAAACAGCTGGCTCCTCCCCCACTCATATCTGACAGAAAAAACAAAGGCCTCAGTCCAAGGGGGAAGCCCTGTGTTGCCCAAGCAACTGAAGAGAAATATATTTAATGGCGAGTACACAAAATCTTTTTTCTAGTCAGCTTGGGGGACACAGGGACAGTGGGGACGTACCAAAGCTGTCCCCTGAAAACTCGGGTGGGAAATGAGGCCTTAGTGTGAGTAACCACAGCGGCTTGAAGCACCTTTCTGCCAAAGTGAGTGCCAGAAAGGTATCGAAATGGTAAAAACAGATGCCCACGTTGCGGCTTTGCACATCTGTTCCGCTGATGCCTGGTTTCGTAATGCCCAGGACATAGTCACATCCCTGGGGGAGTGAGCAGTGAGTCTGTGTGGTGGAGTATAGCCTTGTGCCGTATAGGCTCTCTGAATGGCATGTTTGATCCAGCGTGATATGGTAGCCTTTGTAGCTGGAGCACCCTGGTTTGGCCCCGAGGGAAGGACCAGTAGTGATTCTGACTTGCGGATATCGTGAACTCTGTGCATTAGAATTTTAGATCCTGAACTGGGTCCAAAGTGTGCATGCTGCCTCTTTCGGATTTGCCGGTGCCGTACAGAAGGTCGGATCCTGGTTTAGATGAAATTCTGATACAACCTTCGGCAAAAAGGAAGGGGCCATGCGAAGAACTGCCCTGTCGATGTGGAGAACGAAGTAGGGTGATTTGCATGAAACGCGTCTTGCTGAGGCAATTGCAAAGAGGAAAACGGTTGTCTATGTGAGCCATTGAAGAGACACTGAGACCAGTGGTTCAAAGGACAGATATTTTAGTGTGCGCAGCACTAATGAGAGATCGCAGATAGGGACTGGTGCTCGTTCGGGGGGAGCCACGTCAGCTACCCCTGTATAAATGCCTTGACATCCAGCAGTAGTGCTAGGGGTACTGATAATGCCGATAGTTGCGACTTGAGAGAGCTGAGGGACAACCCCATGGAAAGACCCTCTTGCAGGAATTCCAGAATATTGGGAATTGATAACACCCTGACTCTTGCTTTGCCTCTGGTGCACCATTGGCGGTAAGTGGACCAGACTCTGTCATAGGCTTTGACTGAAACTGGTTTGCAGGCAGCGCACACTGTGTGTGCTACCGCTCTGGAGAATCCCTTTTTCGTTAGAATTTAAGTCTCAAGAGCCACGCTGTCATGTTGAGGCTGGCTGAGTTTGGGTAACAGATTGGCCCTTGAGAGAGAAGGTCTGGAAGCAGAGACCCTTGAGAGAGAAGGTCTGGAAGTAGAGGTAGAATGAGTGGCAGGGGTGGAAAGGCATATACTAGCCGAAAATGCCAGGCGGCTGTTAGAGCGTCTGTGTCTATTGCTAGGAGGCCGGCATCTTTTGGTTGCCATAAGGTCCACTTCCGGAATGCCCCATTGTTTCTTCAATTTGAGAACGATTTCGTCCTTCAGTGACCACTCGCCCAGGTTCAGCAACTGCCGTCTTAGGAAGTCTGCTTCCCAGTTTAGTAATCCTGGAATGTAGATGGCTGACAGATGAGCTTGATGTGTTTCGGCCCATTGGAATAGGAGCTTTATCTCGTTTAGCGTCACTCTGCTTCTTGTACCTCCTTGGTGGTTGATGTAAGCCACCGCTGTGGCATTGTAGTACTATTTTTACAGCTTGACCCATCAATTCCTGCTGCCAATGGAACAGGCCTAGACCGATAGCCCGGATCTCGAGCAGGTTGATCTGTAGTAGCTTCTCGCCCGCCTTCCATTTCCCTGCGCTGGCAGACCCTCGAGAACAGCTACCAGCCGAGGAGGCTCGCGTCAGTTGTCAGGATGAGCCAATGTGGTTCTCCTAGCCATTCCCACAGTAAGGTGGATGAGACAAGCGAATCTCTTGGAGTAGGGATTTCTGTCTCCAGGTGGTGAGAATGTTCCACTGGAGCTCCCCGAGGTGGTATTAGGCAAATGGCACTGCTTCTATGGTGGAGACCATGACCCTAAGTACCTTCATGTAGAACTTGGTTGTGTGTCCATGGTTACGGTGAGCAACCGCTGGGCCTCTGAAAAGGAGGGCGCCTTGATCAGGAGATCGTCCTAGTATGGGGTGATTGATATTCCCAAGTTGTGGATCACCACTGTGGCTGCAGCCATGATGTTGATGAAGACCCAGGGTGCAGATGTTAGGCCAAAGGAAAGGCTCGATAGTGTAGATTCTGGAAGGCAAATCTCAAGTATTTCTGATGCGTAGGGAAAATGTTTAGGTATGCATCCTTTATGTCGAGGGAAATCAGGAATTGCCCTGGGGACATCGCTGAGATGACTGATCGGAGGGATTCCATATTGAGTTTTCGTGGGTGAATACATTTGTTCCGCTCCTTGAGGTCCAGTATGGGGAGGACTGACCCGTCCGTTTTGGGTACTACGTAGAGATTTGAGTAGTATCCCTTGAAGCGCTCTTCATGAGGTACCGAGATTATTACTCTGATAGGAGCAGGCTGGAAATGACGGATTGGAATGCCGTGCACTTGGTTTGCTCATGAGGGAGTCTGGACATGAAGAAACGGTGGTGGTGGGATGCAGAGAACTCTAGGTGATAACCTTGAGTGACAACTTCGTGAATCCAAGAAACCTGAGTGAGTGTAAGCCGCTCATTGGCAAAAAGTCTCCCCCCTTTGGCGTCTTGCCTGGAGTGATGTCGTCAAGCTGACGTAGTCTTGTCCGCAGCCTTGGAAGTGTGCTTTCGATTTTGCCAAGTTGGTCTTTGTTTCCCTCCGAAGCTTGGGAACTGGAAGGGTAGAAAGTCGGGATACTGGTGCATCCACGGAGGGTGGGGATGACCATTTTTCTGTAAGCTCAGCTGGAAAAGGATATAGCTTCAGGAAGCAACCATCTGCTTGAAACCGTCTCTCCGGTTTGTCCCACTCTTGTTGAATGATCTGGTCAAGCTGCGAGTGAGAAGGGAACATTGGCAATGCCTTACTGTGACATTTGAAAAGTACTTTAGAGGAGTCAGATGATACTTACGGTTTCTGAAGATGAAGGGTCTCGAAAACTGAAGAGGGGAATATACCGTCTCCAAGGACAGTCTGGGTGACTCCTCCTCTTTGTCATCTGAAGTAGAAGATAGATCACCCTCAGAGCGATCATAGTCACCCCCTGAATCTGGTGGGAGTGGAGAAGAGTGTCTGGGAGGAGTATCACATTCCTCCTCAGATGGAGATGGAGCCCTGCGCCTGGAAGCCCATGCCTTAGGGTTGTCTAGGCAGGATAGGAGCTTGTCCAATGAATGTGCTAACTTTGGGATCCCTGTGGCTAATTGTGCTGCCCACTCTGTAGGATGGTTACGCAATGACTAGTTGTCTCTGTTAGGCGCTGAAGGTTCCCCCTGGGGTGGAGTAGGTTCTGAAGGTTCTGTCCCCTGGTCTAGCGGCTTACACTTTACACAAAGGGGGTATTTGTTCCCTGAGGGCAGCAGTTTGCGGCACAGGCTAAGAATTTAATTGTTGCAGGTGCTCCCCTTAAAAAGAGACAGTTACTGTTCCCTTCAGACATGGTGGCGTTTAGTGACGCTACAAGGCCCGCAGCTGGTATGGGCTGAGCTAAACCTTTGCCTGCTTTGGGAAGAGTCAGGAGAAAAAAGGCATTAACCTGCGCTTGGTAGGAGCTAAAAGATGCAGAAAAAAAAAAAAAAAAAAAAAAAAAAGAGGTGCTGCTAGTGTAATGGCACTAGCTGACCCCTTGCCCCAGCTGCAGTATTGCGCTTGAATTGTCACTTCTAAGACAGGAGAAATGCATGTGTTCGCGCTGTCCCCTCAGGAGTCCCTCCAGAGAAAGCCTGCCATCAGAGCTGTACGCGTACCTAAAGGCGTCAGAGATCTCCAGAGGAACGCTTGTGTTCACGCGATAACACAAGCACGCAAAGGAAACTGTCAGGGCGCCCAATTCAAAATACCACACAGCCGTGCTCAGTAAGGGGAGCCGGCCCACAACTACCCTCGTCTCAAGTAAGGAAGCTGCACCGTACCTCTGGTCCCCTGGCAGGTATGTGCGCCTACTGGAGCTTTAAGTCTTGAGCAGAGAGGCACCCCACATAGCCTCCCATCTCGGGTTACCGGGGAGAGCAGGGTAGTGGAAGGCAGCAGGGCATCCCAGGTAGCCAGGTGGGAAAAAATACCAGGGAGAGCCAGGGGAGTGTACAAATACTCCCCATTTGGCAGGAGCTCTGCTCTTGTCTTCTGGCAGCCCGCTCTCTTACTATAGGTGGAAAGGAGATATAAGTCTGGCTCTTGGACTGTGCAAGCATTAGATAGACCCCGGAGACAGGGTCCCGCGCTGGAAAATGCCTGGCAGGGATCCTCTACTCAGTGTAGAAGTCCTGGGCATCTACTAGTGTCAGCTGATCAGGAAAGAAAAAATACATCCTCACCTCCTGAGGACACAACTAAAACTGGGATAAGCTCTGCTTGCTGGGGGTATAGCCAGTGGTGGAGGAGCCAGTACTAGCTATACCCCCACTGTTCCTTTTTCCCCACTGTCCCTGTGTCCCCCAAGCTGACTAGGAGAAATGGGCATTCCACTTCGAGTCTGGATCCAGTATACTGTTCACTGCAGAGCAAAGAGCCATTATTTGTGAGCTGCAGCCAAGATCACCTTCCCATGCATCATGATTGGTGGGATAGTATTTCCCTAAGCCCAGCACCCTCTAACGTCAGTTGAAGGGGCGGTTCAGGTTCAGACCGCAAATGCCTTTTCAACCTAGGCTAAGGTAGAGCCCTGGTTTTAAGGGGCAAGTTATGTTTGATGCAGGTTGCAACATTTTTTTAGACAGTTCATCAGTCCTGAGAAGAAGAACAACAGAAGAGTGGAAGGGTTTGTGGAACCGTAGTCATGGCTGTGAGAAAGATTATATCTATGTTGTGAATGCCGTCTAGTAGACTGAAAAAGGAACAGCAAAGGATAGATATAAACTGACCAATTTCAGTATCTTTACAAATAGCTTTGTAACATTGCCAATTCATGCATAATAGAAACTTGCTTACATTTTCTTTAATTATGCAAAAAAGAAAACATCGAATTATTTGGGTGGACATCCCTTTAAGGACATGTATCCTTGCAGTCCTTTACAATAAAAACCTGCTTTTTACCGGAGTGCCGTCCTCCTGTTCGTATATCCCTTTAAGGACAGACAGACGAGAAGATTCGAGGAGATTAGTCACCCGGCGACAAATTGCCTCTTCTTCGGGCGACTAATCTCTCAAAACTGCCTCCCTGCCGGCTAGAATGTAAATCGCCGGTGGGATGGCACTTGGAGCGATTCATTTTCCGAAGACTTTAGAAAACGAAGCACTCCGAGTCCCATCCTGCTGGTGATTTAGGTTATAGCAGGATAGGAGGCAGTTTGGGGGAGATTAGTAGCCCGAAGAAGAGGCGATTTGTCGTCGGAGCGACAATCTCCCCAAATCTTCTCGTCTGTCTCTGCCCTAAAACCACCAACATGTACTCCATACCTTATAATAAATGCACATATAAAAAGATAAACAAGGAGAAAAAAAAAACCACCTAAAAACAATGGACATGTGCCCAAAGTTAACCAATATAACGTCTATTCTATTTAACAAAAGACAACCCAGTGGTTCCAAATATTATAGGCTCAAATTATAACCTAGACCAAAAATAAAAACAAAGTGCCCAACTGATGGATATCAAAAGGAAATAGTAAATGTGAATACTAAGCCTTAAATAACCAGACTTGTTGGGCAATTAATACATTTTAACCACTTATCTATGCAGCTTCTTTAGTTTAGATAATTCCTTGGAATTTAAAAATAAGGATAATACCAAATCCCCAAAATCTAATCACATTAGTTAATTTATTTAAGTTATTCATGGGTTAGATAAAACTCACGGAGGAGTAAAAGTAGGATCCAGGCACAGTGGTGCCATGAATCTCATTGGAGGAAATACATTTTCAAGCGTAGAAAAGCATATAGTAGATACATATATATGCACACAGCTAAACAACGCACACCCCAACTTTTTTACCTGCCACAGCAGTTCACTTAGAACAGTTGATGAAAACTGTGGGTTTTCCCAGCAACAAAATC